>NW_022952080.1:0-487 GCF_012274545.1 Fukomys damarensis | reverse complement strand
CTAGTGCAGCACTGTTTCATTTCTGGCTCACACAGATGCGTGAAGTCAAACATGTAGAGGCTCAGTTTATTCTGCCCTCCCAGCATCCTCAGCCCACTGTTTGATTAAGGAGGCAGCATAATTGTGTATCTTCCTGTGCTCTCTGGCTTGTTCTGAAAAGAACTCCCAAAGTACTATTTCAGTAGCACACAATATTGCCCCAAGCCTGCTCTGCCTTGTGACCATCCCCACCCAAGATGCACACATGGGTCATGATGTCACTTGATATCCCTTTGTCAAGGGCTCAGTCTCTCCTAGGTCCTACTAGCTCGTGGAAGCTTCTGTTCAGCAATTCTGTGCTGCAGAAGGCAGTGCCTCACTGCAGAAATCTATCTAGGATTCTGGGCTGCATAAATCCTGTAGCACTACTAGGTCTGCCAGACCATTTGGACAGAGCAGTAGGGCACAGACCTAGAGAATATATATCCCTTGGGTGGGCTCCACTCAA
>NW_022952079.1:0-221 GCF_012274545.1 Fukomys damarensis | reverse complement strand
TGGCTCCCCTCTGCCCTGCCTCCTGGCTTTGTCCACACAGGTCTTTTCCTCTGCAGGCTCCTCGACTTTTCCCAGAGCCGGGCCCTGTGCCAAGGGCTCTTCATGCAGGACCTGTCCCTGCCCCCACAGCTCCGAGGGGTGCCTCTCCTGACTCCCACCCCAGCCTTCTGATTGCCAGTGCCTGCTTTGGGCACCTTGGGGGCAGCCCAACACCTGTAGTG
>NW_022952078.1:0-230 GCF_012274545.1 Fukomys damarensis | reverse complement strand
TCCAACTAACAGACATTTACTTGGCTCTGCCACAGGCAAATACTGTGCCAGTTAAGGAGAATTCGCGTTTGCAGTAGGGCCAGTGCCCTGTGGTCGGAGAGCTTTGATACCTTCGTGGCCATCGCATGCACAGCCTGTCCCAGGTTTACCCCAGTGTACCTGTCAGCGAGCACCCAAATGCACATGCATGGTTTTCACAACCACCCCTCTGTGGAAGACAAAATTACCTT
>NW_022952077.1:0-386 GCF_012274545.1 Fukomys damarensis | reverse complement strand
CCAGACCATCCACTCTGTACCTTCAACTCCATTTTCAGAACTTGTAACTATTATTCCATTAATATTTGCATAATGAACTGGGGCTTCATTTCAAAGATGGAAGGACCTGTATTCTATGCCCAATGTGCGTAGGGAGTTAATAGATACTAGTCTGGTAGTTCCCAAACCTGCCTTGGACTGGCTGCCCGAGATACTAGGGAGCATCTGGCTAGAAGATCAGAAAAGCTGGTTGAGCCTCAGTAGAAACATCTGAACTTTCTCTTTTTTGGTTTGTTTTTTGGTACCGGGGATCGAACTCGGGATCTTGCACTTGCGAGGCAGGCGGTGGCACCCCTGAGCTAAATCCCTGGCCCAGACAGAAATGAAGAAGAGTATTTTTTTTTTTT
>NW_022952076.1:0-200 GCF_012274545.1 Fukomys damarensis | reverse complement strand
AGAAAAAAAAAAAAAAAAAAAAAAAAAAAAAAAAGCCCACACAAACAATCCATTTCAAAAACAGATGAGGTAGAATATGCGTACTAGGAAAGAGATGGTAGATGCCTTTAAATTATCTTGCCAGGGAGTCTGGCAGAGAAACTACTAAAGAGACACCTATTCCTTCTATTTATTATCAGCATGTTATCCCTCAGTATCAC
>NW_022952075.1:0-746 GCF_012274545.1 Fukomys damarensis | reverse complement strand
ACACACACACACACACACACACACCACTGGTTCTGTTTCTTTGGGGAATCTTGGTGAAAAAGCCATATTTATCCTTTAAAAGTGCTTTTTAATTTACCTTCAAAATACATTATGTGTTCACCTACTTTGTTCTGTCTTCACTGCATTAAATTAATAAAGTTATCCATCTCCTTTCATCTACCTTTCACATTCTCTACTACAGCTTCCTGGAACTGATAGATGGAAACTTGCCAGTTCTTAAAATTTTAAAATCTGAATTTTATATAAAGGGTATTGCACACTGCTAATAATATGCATTATGTTGTACATGGAAATATACATGGAAATAAAGTAATCCATTTTCTTTTTTGGCTTAGAAACAAGGAAAAAGTAAAATGAGTTTAGTAATACATTGTCATAGGCATTTTAGTACCAATTTGTGAAACAAGTAAATCCTGTTTTTCTAGGTTGTCTTATAATTTATTTCTTTAAGGAAAGATCCCCTGCTACTTCCAATGCTTTTAGAAGCAAAAACATTGTGAAGTACAGCTATAGAAAAGTAATGTTAGCATTGCTGAAACAGAAAGTAAAGAACAATAGATGTAAAGTGAAAGTAAAAATAAACATTGAATCTTCTTCTGTAGAACAAACTTGTTCTTATATTTTATTTATAACCATGTAGAAAGAATAGTGTATGAAAGAATATTCAGAGTAATAAAATATTGTCCCTTGTCCCTTCTCGCAGAAGCAGAACATTTTGTTGAAGC
>NW_022952074.1:0-1085 GCF_012274545.1 Fukomys damarensis | reverse complement strand
CACACAAGCCTCCAGAACTCTGTATATTTGGGGATAGATTCAGTTTGACGTTAGCACACAAACTCACTTTGCAGAAGGCTTCTGTGGTTTAAAGTGCAGATTTCCCTAGGAAACAGATGCTCTAGCCGCATACTCGTTCAAATCGAATGTGGTCAGTTTCATGAATGTGAAGTACTCCACAGGGAAAGGTGCTGCAACTCTGTGAGTTTACCAGTGAAGTCCACCTCTTATGTGGAGAACAACAGTATTCCTTTTTGTTTGTAGGTCTCTGAATGGCAGAGATTGAAACACTGTTGTGAGGCACTTTTACCAGAGAAGCCCTTCAGGCCTAAGAGAGTGCCTAGCAGCTCCTAGTGCACACAAGCCACCAGAAGTCTGTATACTTGGGTATCGGTTCAGTTTGACATTAGAACACACGCACTTTGCTGGCTTCTGCGGTTGAAAGTGCAGTTTTCCCCGGGAAACAGCTTCTCTCGCTGCTTAGCTGTTTAAAGCGAAAGCGGTCAGTTTCATGACTGTGAAGCACTCCACAGAGAAACCTGCTGCAACTCTGTGAGTTTACCAGTGAAGTCCACCTCTTATGTGGAGCACAGCTGCATTCCTTTTTGTTTGTAGGTCTCTGCCTGCCAGAGATTGAAACAATGTTGTGAGGCACTTTTAGCAGAGAAGCCCTTCAGGCCTAAGAGGGTCTGCAGCAGCTCTGAGTGCACACAAGCCTCCAGAACTCCGTATACTTGGGGATAGTTTCAAGTTGACGTTAGAACACAAACGCACTTTACAGAGGGCTTCTGCGGTTTAAAGTGAATTTTTCCCGGGAAACATCTTCTCTCACCGCTTAGCCGTTTAAAGCGAAAGCGGTCAGTTTCATGAATGTGAAGTACTTCACAGAGAAAGATGCTGCAACTCTGTGAGGTTCCAGTGAAGTCCACCTCCCATGTGGAGTACAACTGCATTCCTTTTTGTTTGTAGGTCTCTGCCCTTCAGAGATTGAAACAGTGTTGTGAGGCACTTTTCGCAGAGATGCCCTTCAGGCCTAATAGAGTGCCTAGCAGCTCTGAGTGCACACAAGCCTCCAGAACTCTGTA
>NW_022952073.1:0-234 GCF_012274545.1 Fukomys damarensis | reverse complement strand
TCTTTGCAGGAGGTGAGGCTACTGAACAGCAAAGGAAGGTGCTTAGGCTGGGTGGACGTCCTTGTCCAGGGCACAGGGGGAAAAGCACGACAACCTCTGGGAGCCAGCCAAGGCCACTGTTGTGTGCTGCCAGCTGCAGTGTGGCCAGGCAGTGGGGAGGCTCTGGGAAGCTCCTGCTGGCCAGTGTGCAGTGTGTGGGCAGTGAGGGCTCCCTGGGGCATGTGGGCCAAGCTG
>NW_022952072.1:0-208 GCF_012274545.1 Fukomys damarensis | reverse complement strand
AGGACCTGGGATTTACCTCAGTGGTTCTGCTGCCTTCCCTTCAAGCACAAGGTCCCAAGTTCAATATCCATTACCAAAAAAAAAAAAAATGAACTCTAATTCATATAATACTAAAATAGTTTTACAATATAAAATTCAAAAGAGATTATAGGAAAACAGGAAACTCATGGTTAGAAAACCAGCACAAGGAATAGTGCTGTCAGATCTA
>NW_022952071.1:0-3272 GCF_012274545.1 Fukomys damarensis | reverse complement strand
TTTTCCCCGCTGTGTTCCTAACCTGCAAAATTACAGGTACAAGTAAATGGTTGTCTTGATTTTATTTCTTGTTTTTTATTAACATCTTTCCTGTGCATAATGATTGCATTCTTTGTAGGAAGTTGGTACAGGTGTGCAAGGACTTTTAATTCCTTTCTCATCCCCTATGTTTTTCTTCCCTTTACCTCTTGATATCTTTTCAATTTGAAAACCATCTACCTTCAAACTTACCATTTCTCTTTGGTTTTGCTCTGTATATATCTTTTGCTTTGCTCATATAACAAAAACCGTTCAATATTAACCTTTGTGTGTAATTTATTTCACTTGAGATTATGGTCTTGAGGGCCGGAGATTTAGCTCAGTGGTTCGGTGGCCTGCCTTGCACTCACAAGGTCTTGAGTTCAATCCACTGTACCAAAAAAAAAAAAAAGATTATGGTCTTGAGGTGCATTTGTTTTCCTTTGACTCAATGTTATTTTTCTTAGTAGCAAAGAAGTGTTCCATTGTGTGTAAATACCACATTTTCTTTATCCATTCATATGTTCATGGAAATATAGGCTGCTTCCAAAATTTAGATAATATGAATTGTGCTGCTAACAACATGGGCAAGCATGTGCCACTGTAATGTGATGTCTTTAACTATTTTATAAAATATATAGAGGAATATTGTGTCAAATGGAATTTCTAGTTTTAGTGCTTTGAGGAATCTCCATACTTACTTCAGTAGTGGTAATACTAGTTTATATTCCCACCACCAATGTGGGAGTGTTCGGTTTCCCCTACAGCCCCACCAATATTTGTTATTATTTGATTTTTTTTTTGATGATTTGTCATTCTTTCAGGGATGAGATGGAAACTTAGTGTTGTTCATATTTGCATTTCCCTGGTGGCCAGCAGAACTGGCATTTCACATAATGACTGGCCATTTCTAGTTCTTCTGAGGAGATCTCAATTTATTTCACATGGCCGTTTTTTATTAGGTCTTCTTTCTTCCTTGATTCTTTTATTGTGAAGGATCTAAGTGTTTTGAGTTCTATATATATTGTGGATATTAGGCTTCTGTCTAATAGCTGGTGAAGATAATTTTTCCATTCTGTAGGTTGTCTGTTCATTCTGTTTGGTCGATTCTTTCACCTTTTTGTATGGTACAGTACCATTTGTTGATTCTTGGTACCATTTCCTCTACACCATGGCTGTGTTTGGGAAATCCTTCCTATGACTTCAAGAATTTCACCTGTTTTTTTTTCCCCCAGCACTTGGATTGTTTCTGTGTTGACATTTACTCCCTGGATCTACTTTTATGGTAAATTAGAACATGGTGACAGATGTGGGTCTAGAGTCTATATTCTGCTTGTAGAGAGCCAGTTTTCCTGACACCGTTTATTAAAAAGGTTTTCTTCTCTCCAGTGTACATACTGGATGTTAAAGATCAAATGGTTGAGTGTTTTGGAGTTGCTTCTGCATTCTCTGTTCTGTTCCATTGATCTCATTTATGTTTTTGTGCCAGCCCCATGCAGTTTTTTTACTATAGCTTTGAAATATAACTTCAAGTGCAACATTTTAAGCCCACTCATTTTGTTCATGTTACCCAGGATTGGTTTTACTGTTCTCAAGTTATTCTATATCCATATGAATTTTATCATTTTTCTCCTATTTCTGTCAAGAATGCTGTTGGCACTTTCATTGGCATTTCTTTAAATCTATCAATACTTGAAATGTAGCCATTTTGACTAGTTTGGTTTTGCCTATCCAGAAACATCAGTTTTCTGATGTCCATTTTGACTTCCTTTCTCAGAGTACTGTAGTTTTCATTGTAGTGGTCTTTCATTTCCTTACTTAGGTTAGTTCCAAAGTACTTATATATTTTTCAGTGCTATTTTTTTGGTATTGTGTAACCTAGTATCTTTTTCAGTGGATTCATTACAGGTGTACAGGAAGACACTGATTTTTCTGTGTTAATTTTGTATCCTGCTACTTGGGTCGCCCACCTAGCCCTAACACCCTTAATTCTAGTGCCCTTGAGCCTAGCGTTGCACCATGATTCACCCGCAGAATAACACACTCTAGACCCAGCCACCTCTTAAAAAGTCTGTGCTGTCTATGACTACATGATGCGTTGGGGGGACACCTAAACACAAGCCATTCCATGGAGGGTGTGAAGAACTAGAGAATGAAAAAGAGTGAGATGAACAAGAGAAAAGCAAGATAGGGGCCACATTGAGGGGTAAAAATAAATTAATAATGTTAGGAGACAGTTACAGGAAAGAATGAGCAAGAAAATGAGTTAAAGAAAAACAGAAACAATCAGAAATGAATGAGAAAAAAGGTTAGGGGAGATAAGCAAGAAAAGAAACTAAAAAAAAAAGAGACAAAAATGTTTTTTTCAAATCACGTCTACCCCCAAAATGATGCGAGAAACAGAGTAAGTAAAGACAGTTAAACATTTTTTAATGACTAAGTTGAAGAACAACTTCTGTTTCTGAATGAGTAGGTTCCTTCCAATACCTTATGTCTTAGAATGCAGCCAGTCATGATTTTCTCTACCCAGGTTTAGGCCTATGGGCTTGGTGCTTGCCTGGCACAAGACACCCTTCTGTTTATTCACCCCAGACTTTTGGTGACTGTTCAAGCTTGATGGTCCCTTCCTTCCATTGGTAGATGCAAAAAGTAATCATCCCTCTTGTCTCTGCCGGAGGTAACCCAAGAGGCTTGGCTTCCAGTGCACTGTTTGTCTTGTGGTTCTCTTTTCTCTTTGGGCATTGTCCTTATCTCACATCAGTTTGTTCAGTTAGTACAATCTTCTGCTGCCCCAGGTAGGAGCTGAGGGATGGTCACACCATGTGTAGGTTAGCTATAGTCAGCTTGCCCTCATGGGTGGTTCCTATGCAAAGATCTGTGTGGTCTCAGTTGTCTTGATTTTCAAACCCTAAGTGCTGGAGAATTTATTTTAACTTCTGGAAGTAAGGACAGATGGACACTAACAATAGTGCTGCTTCTTGACAAAGTCAAATACATACAGTTGCTCCTTCTCCCCTTTCCTTCAGACCTGTTGCTACTGTATAGTGTCAACCACATAATCTCTGAATGAGCTTTAATAAATGCTGTCCTGTCTAGCACCCAGACAATACCACTTCAACTTTTGATGAAGAAAACCTCATCCGTAGCACCCTGGACCTCTTTCTCGCTGGGACTGAAACGACATCCACAGTACTGCGCTGGGGTCTGCTATACATGGCCCTCTACCCGGAAGTCCAAGGTAAGTGTGCAGTGTG
>NW_022952070.1:0-1750 GCF_012274545.1 Fukomys damarensis | reverse complement strand
TTTCCCAGCATTCTATGGACATTCCAGTGGCTCCACATGCTTGCTAATGTCAACCTTTTTTATTTTAAGCATTCTAATGAGTATACATGGTAATGATTTTAGTCCACAGTTTTCTTGTTACTCAAGTTACAGTCTACCTATTTACATGTTTTCTGGCTAATTATAGTTTCACAAAGGTTACATATCTTCCTCTGTGAAGAATCTGTTTAAATTTTTGTACATGTTTTTGTTTCTTCTCTATTATTGATCTGTAAGAATTATTTGTATATTCTGTGCACAAATATCTGTCAGATCTATGTACTGTGAATATTCCATCCCAGCTGCAGTTTGCTTCTTCATATGATTAAGTATGTTGAGAAGGGCAGGCATTTTAGGTTTCAATTTTGACGAAGCCTATTTCATTTATTTTTTTTTTCCTTTTCATGTCTTACCTAGAATATTTCTGCCCACCTCTGAATGGTAAAGATTACCTATGCATCCCTTTAGAAGCTTTATAACTTTTCCATATTCAGGTCTTTGGTTAAATTTACATTAAGTCTTGAATATGGTGCACAGGGCTGAGAGGGTTTTTGTTTTTTTGTTTTTCTCCATATGATGTATTTCTCTCCAGGATTATTTGAAAAAATATTCCTTTCCAATCAAACTGCATTAGCACCTTTGTGCTGAGAAAAATAAAAAGAATGCATAGTATCATACTGTATAATTCCATTTAAATGAAGTTTTGGAGCAGCAAAGTCAATCTATAGTGATAGAAATAAGAAAATAGTTTCTTAGGACAGATAATAAGGTTGATTGACTAGAAAGAGGAAGGAAGGAGCTTATTGAGCCATAGAACTGTTTTTTCCTTATCTTGATTATGCCAATTAACCATTTTTAATATTATTAAAACTCACTGAATTGCAAAAAAAAATGCCTTTGCTTTTAGCAAAATTGGAGAAAAATAAATCTCAGCTAACAGATCATTAAAATTAATGCTGAAGTTCACTGTGAATTTTAGCATTTTTTGCAGAAAAATATCAAAGGTCTGAGTGAATACTGCAATAATATACTGAATAACACTGTTATGTCAAAATTCTTCCATTCCATTTTCATCTACCTACTTCTACGAATAAAATTTACTAACATGCATTTAAAAATAAGTATAAATGAAATCAATGCTAAATCCTGTTTCATGCAAACAAAAAAGAAAATCCACAAATGCAGGAATTGATTGGGAAAATACTTGCCCCATCTGTCTCATTAGTAAGAGTACAAATAAAAACTTGCTTTTTATGTTGAGAACTAGAAAAATTTGCAATATATCTGATTTTAAGTAAACATAAAATAAAAATATTGTAAAGACAATGCAATAAGAGAAAAAATTTGTGAAAAGGAAAAACATGGAAACAATGCTTTTGTAAACAGGGAAGGGTAGAGGGGCTGAGGGGAGGTCTGGGAATGGGGAAAAATAAGAACCTAATAAGTCATGTATAGGTACAAGATCCCAATGATGAATGTAACTGTGTTGTATACCTAATATATACCAATAAATTTAATAAAGATTAAAAAAGAGAATATTTTAAATACTTAGATACTCATTGTCTTAGGAAAATAATGTTTTAAAATCACATAATGCATACATATATTTTAATATGTATGTAATAAGTGATCTATAAAAAGCATAAAGTTATGTATATTATGAATTCTAAGAAAAAATGGAATGGAAATTATAGTTCTGGGGGAAAACTAGAGTTGTAAAATTTTTAGCTTT
>NW_022952069.1:0-461 GCF_012274545.1 Fukomys damarensis | reverse complement strand
AAAAAAAAAAAACAAAAAAAGAACTTTCTTCAGGTATATGAAGGTATGTTATTTACTCTTCCAATCAATTCTCAAAATAACGAGCATCCATAATCACGATTGTTATTATTCATATAGAAATTAATATTTTCTGTACACCAAAGTAAAAGGAGATGCCACAGGACTGATTAGTACTTCAAGTTACAGAAGGGAGAAAAAGAGGGAGTAGTTATGCCTTTGAGATCTATGAGATTGCCTTAAATTTTAAGCTGTTGTAACTGAAGGGGAACCCGCGGCTCAACAGCGCAGCTGTCTTGTTAGGCAAATCTGTTCCTAGGTCTCCTGTTACTGCTGCTGCCTTCAGTGTTGCCTACCTTAGGCAGGCTGGGTGCCCAGATGGGTGAATAAATGACTCATGTCACCCACAGGGCAGTAAGAAGCCTCCAGTCTCCCCTTCAGGAAGATGGTCATTAGCACCATTG
>NW_022952068.1:0-565 GCF_012274545.1 Fukomys damarensis | reverse complement strand
TTGTACAGAAATGGACAACCATATTGGTCTAGAAATGTTATTTTTATTTTTATTTTTATTTTTATTTTCCATGTGTACGGGGGTAACACATCGTACTAAATATGTAAGGTCATATCTACATGGGTTTGACTACAGAGTACTAATAAAGTATTCTCTAAATAATGAAAAAAAGAATAAGATAAGACTATAGGAGCGAGAAGCAATTTAAATATGTTCAGGGACCATTTTCATCTCCAGAATTAAGGATTATTTTAATGTTACATCATTGCCTTTTCTCTTTTACTTTCCTTTTCAGTTATATTTTAGGATTCCCTATTTTTAATGTTCATACAGAGATTTCTTTAACTGAAATACCGAATAGTTTCTTTGGTGTGAAAAACTATAATAGTACACAGGATCCTAATGAGATAATTAATAATGTGAAATAGGAAGTAAAGGGCTAAAGGTGTAGGGAAAGTGGGAAGGGTGGGGGAAAGGCAATATGGGAGAGAAAAAAATATGAGAAACTGAAAAATGGAAATAAAGTGTTTGTAAATGGGGAGAGGAGGAGGGGGTGAAGGGAGGG
>NW_022952067.1:0-202 GCF_012274545.1 Fukomys damarensis | reverse complement strand
GAATTGATGACAGAAAACTTCCCAGAGGGGAAGAATGTGATATTCAGATAACTGAGGCATATAGTACCCCAACTAGTCACAATCAAAAAAAAAAAATCTACACCAAGACATATAATAATCAAGATCCCAGAAACCCAAGAGAAGAACAAAATACTACAACCAGTAACAGAAAAGAAACAAATCACATGCAAAGGAAAGCCCA
>NW_022952066.1:0-239 GCF_012274545.1 Fukomys damarensis | reverse complement strand
GGCCAATACTTAGCATTCTCGGGGGTTAGGAGGATGCTGGGGGTGAAAGTGATGGGGAAAACAGCACGATGAAAGCGATGAGGTTCAGAGAATGGGGAGAAGAGGAAGGGCGTTGCTAGCTGTGGATTAGCTAATAGACGTGGACCAGTGTCTCGAGGGGTTAATAATAAGGCAGTTAACTTCAGGTCTAATTGGCAGTGTAAATGCCACTGTTTCCCTACAAAGCCAATGAATAACAG
>NW_022952065.1:0-465 GCF_012274545.1 Fukomys damarensis | reverse complement strand
TGACACTGGTAAGAATAATATGCACTGTAATTTTCATTTGTTTAATGTAAAACTGCTATCAAAAATTCTCATTTTGTGATTTTCTATAACTGAAATTTAGCATTTAATACTATCTGGATTTTTCAGGCGGTAGTTATGGAATCAGCAGGCAGCACTGAGAGTCTTAACACATTTCAACATTGTAGGTCTTCATGGGTGGATAAGTAAATGCGCAGGTTTAGATGAGAATAACATCTATTCACAACATACATAATACATAAACATTTATTTGAATAATTTAACAAATACAGTACTTAAAACTGATGAAGGCAATAAATTGGCCAATAAAAGACCTTGCCTCAAATTTTGAAGTTGTTGAGTTCACTGGCTACCAAATTTGCACAATAAATAACAAATCATCTTCATAGCTGACATAGAAGTACTGTACATCCCTTAACCATGCCTTTGCCACACCATCAGATAGTC
>NW_022952064.1:0-254 GCF_012274545.1 Fukomys damarensis | reverse complement strand
AGTTTAGAGCAAAGGTGATAAATGAAGCTGTGTGTTTTTAAAAAAAGAATAAGGTAGTGGAAGTGTAGAACAACATAGTTTAAAAGATTTTAGTTAAAAAACAAAACAAGTGTTGAAATTTTAGAGTAGAAACTTGAAGTTTCCTGTAAAAGAAACATTTTTGGTCAGTACTTTCAGTTCTCTTTAGAAAACACAATTTGAATGTGACTTGAATATGATTTTAGGGATGAGTGTTTTTCAATTGTCCCCATATG
>NW_022952063.1:0-293 GCF_012274545.1 Fukomys damarensis | reverse complement strand
GAGCTCTTCAGACTCAATTTATAAAAGAAAAAGGAGAGCACGAGGACCTGGGTTTTACTTCAATATTACAAAACTTTAGATTTTTTCACTAACTTTATCGGTACCTTTTAGACAGACGATATAATGGCATTCAGCATTGGGAATTTGCACCGCTCCATGATCCGTCTTGCTTCTACCTTTTTCCCCGTATCCCTGGCCTCCCCTCAACCCCTCCACCCCGCCTATCTACAACGACTGTTTCCATTTTCTCATGTTGATTCTATTCCCTTTCTTCCTGTTCCCCATCCCTCTGA
>NW_022952062.1:0-209 GCF_012274545.1 Fukomys damarensis | reverse complement strand
TTTGCTTTTCCGTGGTACTGGGGATTAAACCAAGGGAGTGCCGAACCCAGCCCTTTAATTTTAGCTGCTGCTTCCACCTCTAGCCCCATCCCTAGGACTAGTGTTACAATTGAATAGGTCAGAAATAGACCAAGTTCTGGTGCACCACAAGGAAAAGTGGCTAAACATACACTTCATAGTAACTAGCTATGCTTTTTGAAGCTCACATG
>NW_022952061.1:0-219 GCF_012274545.1 Fukomys damarensis | reverse complement strand
GTCAAAGATAAGGTGGCTGAATGTGTTTGGGGTTACTTCCTCATCTTCTAGTCTTTCCTCTGACCCTAAGGTCTGGCTTTTTATTTATTTTTTGTTTTTGTTGTTGTTATTTTGCCAGTACCATGTGGTTTTTATCACAGTAGCTCTGCAGTACAGTTTAAAGTCAGGGATTGTGATGCTCCTTGCCTTGCCTTTGTTGCCCAGAATTGCTTTTGACAT
>NW_022952060.1:0-284 GCF_012274545.1 Fukomys damarensis | reverse complement strand
TTGACCTTCTAACTGATTTTGACTTTTTTCCTCACCGTTTTATAAGACATATCATATAAAATGATACCATCCAGATTTTGTTTGAGAATAAAAACCAGGCAGAACTGAAAGGCTAAAAGGCAGTCTCAGAACAAAGTGGTGACTTTTTTTATTTTCTGTCTTTATCATCTCTGAGGAGAGGATTTGAAATTTTATTTAATTTAAAGTTCATGTGAATCATCTTTCTATTTGTTGATTAGAGTGCAAGTACTATCTATGTTCATTGTAGCAGATATACTTTTGCC
>NW_022952059.1:0-331 GCF_012274545.1 Fukomys damarensis | reverse complement strand
TTAACCCTCTAACCAATGAGGCTCAAACCTGCCATCTGGAATCAAAAAGGAACTGATATCAGGGCATCTCTGCCTTCATGTCCCTCCAGCTTTATCTTGTAGCTGGGCTCCAATAAACTGCTATGCTCCTTCCTTAGCTGCTCAGTAGATAAAAACAAAAGTAAGTGGGAGACAGTTCACTCCTTTGACTAACATTTGTGGGTGCATGCTATATTAGGTACTTGAGTTTACAGTTTAGGGAAGATGACAGAAATTTTTGAAAAAGTACATACAGTGTGCTGGGGATTTAGCTCAATGGCACCACACATGCCTTGCAAGCGCAAGGCCCTAA
>NW_022952058.1:0-501 GCF_012274545.1 Fukomys damarensis | reverse complement strand
CTGGCGAGGTGGGTGGACTGCATGGCAAGGCTCTGCTCATTTCCCCACCAGTTGTAATCTGAATGGACGGCAGGCTGATGCACCAAAGAAGCATCCCTTTGCAGGTGGTTGGCCTCGAGCTGGGGTTCGTTTGAGCCCATGGCAGCAGCAGTCACACCCAAAAGGTCAGCAGGAGGCAACCATGGATGTCCTGCGGCTCATCTCTCGGCTGACTGGCTAGAGACTGTTGTGCTTCACAAAAAATGGTATGAGCGAGGGCTCCTTGAGCTCCTGAACCATGCTAGGGCTTTTGATGGAATCAGGCAGGGTGAAGGAAGACTGAGATATCAGGAACCCGTGGCTCTCCTGGAGGCCTTTTGCCTACTGAGTCCCTGGGGGTCTCACTGAATGGCAATGCCCTCCTCACTTTTCAACGGTGTTATGTCCCCAGCGATGTAATCTCTCTGATTCTATAACCATTCCTTTTCAGAGGGCTCTATGCAAGCTGTGGAGAGCTTGAGT
>NW_022952057.1:1609-4491 GCF_012274545.1 Fukomys damarensis | reverse complement strand
TTCTTAGTTGGTAAGTTTTTAATTATGTTTTCAATTTCATTGATTGATAATGGGTTGTTTAGAGTTTTTATATCTTCTTCATTCAACTTTGGCAATTCATATGAGTTTAGGAATTTGTTCATTTCTTCTGTATTTTCTATCTTATTTGTGTATAGTTTCTCAAAGTAGGTATTGATGCTCCTCTGTATTTCAGCTGATTCTGTTGTAATTTCACCCTTTTCGTTCCTAGTTGCATGGATTTTGGACTTTTCTTTCATTTTTTTTGATATGGTCGGCTAAGGGTTTGTCAATTTTGTCCATTCTTTCAAAAAACCAGTTATTGGCTTCATTGATTTTTTTTGTATTGTTCTTTTCATCTCCATTGCACTGATTCCTGCTCTGGTCTTTATAATTTCCTCCCTTGTATGAGCTTTGAATTTGTCCTGCTCTTCTTTTTCTAGAAGCTTGATGTTCAGCATCAGGTTGTTTAATTGAGCTCACTCAGTTTTCCTCATATGAGTATTCACTGCTATGAATTTCCCTCGTAAGACTGCTTTCATTGTGCCCCATAGATTTGATATATTATATTGTCATTGTCATTTAATTTTAGGAACTGTCTGATTTCTTCTTTAATTTCCTTTATGACCCATTGATTATTCAAAAATGTGTTGTTCAATTTCCATTTTTCATGGAATTCTTGCAGTTTCTTTTGTTATTATCTCCAATTTCCTCACACGATGGTCTGATAATATACAGGGGATAACTTCAATTCCTTTGCAAGTACTTAAACATGTTCTGTGAGTGAATATGTGATCTCATGTGCAACTGAAAAGAATATATTCTGATTTTGTGGGTGAAACACTGTCAACATCTGTTAAATTCATTTGCTCAAGAGTTTGATTGAGTTCTAGTATTTCATTGTTTATTTTTTGTCTAGTCAATCTATTTGTGACAGTGGGATACTGAGGTCCCCCACTACTATTGTATTAGTGCTTATATGATTTTTCATGTCTCTTAGTATTTGTTTTATTTAATTGGGTGCACTTGTGTTTGGTACATATAAATTTATGATTGTCATATCTTCCTTTTGGTTTGTTCCCTTTACAAGGATGCAGTATCCTTTGTCTCTCTTAGTGTTGGTTTGAAATCCACTTGATCTGCAAAGAGTATAGCTACTCCTGCTTTTTTTCAGGTTCCTGTCACATGGAGTATTGTTTTCCACCCTTTAACTTTCAGTCTATGAGTTTCTTTTTTAATTAAGTGTGTTTCTTGTTTTTAGTATAGTTAGGTCTTGCTTCTTGACCCATTCTGACAGTCTATTTCTTTCGATCGGTGAACTGATATTATTAACATTGATGGTTATAACTGATAAGTGTTGACTTATCCTTGTCATGACTTTTTCTTTTTGATGTATTCTCCCCCTTTGAGTTTAATTTCTTGTTGTGCCTTATAGGTTCATTCTGCTGGACTTCCAGGAGTTGTGGTCCTCATTTTCTTTTCCTAGGATATTTTTCAATATTTTAGAGTACTAATGAAGTTCCTAAGGTGCTCTTCGTCATGAAAGTATCTTATTTCTCCATTAATTTTGAAAGATAGTTTTGCAGGGTACATCAATCTGGGCTGGAGGCTGCTTTCCTTTAGGGCTTGAAATACATCACTCCAAGCTCTTCTTTCCTTGAAGGTTTGTGCTGAGAAGTCTGTTGTGATTTGTATGGGCTTTCCTTTGCACATGATTTGCTTCTTTTCTCTAACTGCTTGTAGAACTTTGTTTTTCTGTTGGATTTCTGCAACCTTAACCATTATATGCCTATGTATGGATTTTTTTTTAATCGCAGCTAGTTGGAGTCCTATATGTCTTATGTATCTGTATATCCCTACTTGGGAAGCTGTTTCCCTACTTGGGAAGTTTTCTGCCATTACTTCTGTGAACAATTTTTTGTGTCATCTGCACCCTCTACTCTATCATTGACTCTGATTTGTCTTATGTTATTCTTCTCTGCTTCATCTAGCAGCTGCTGGACTGATTTCTTGTAGTCCCTTACCATTTTTAATATTTTTTTCTTTTCCTTGTCACTAATTTTAGTACTATCTTTCATATTTAAAATTCTATCCTTGCACTGGCTCATTCTGCTGCCTAAACTTTCAATGGTATTTTTAATCTCCTGGAAATCTGTTTATATCTATTTTGTGGATGCCATTTGTTTCCTTTGTTTGAATTTCATCATGTTCCTCAGCTCCTCTATTTTTTTTTATCTGTGTGTGCTCTAGATTTATTAATCATGTCTTGCCCTTTGGGCACAATCTGTACTATTATCTGAGAAATTATTTCTGATTTCATTTTTTCCAGATCCTCCTTCTTTGCCAGTTCAGGGAGTCCAGGTGGTTCAGTATCAGATTGTTCCATCTCATTGCCCTTTAGGATTTCCTTAGGTGGTCTGGAAGACTGGTTTTGAGATTTACTTATGTGTCTTCTCATTTCAACAGGTTCAGCCTGCTATGTCTTTGTTAAGGCAACTTTTTGCTTACTCAGTGGTCTTCAATTCTCAGCAATCCATCAAGTGGCCTTTTCTCTGCTGCTCACCAGTATACTAAGTCCTGGGTTCAGAATGGTGGCTTTCTGGATCCCTAAGCTAACTTGTTGTCTGGGTGGTCTTCTGGCTGTAGCCTGTGACTCTTGGAATGGCGTCTAGTTGTGCCTCTCACTGGGTCCTATGTACCTGTTGTATGGGAGAGCCTTTGGCTTGGGGCTGTGCACCCAAGTTCCTATTGTCTGAGCAGACTTCTAGCTAGGGTCTTCAAGCACTTATCAATAGTGTCAGGGTGAGCCTCTAGCTGTTGCTTGTGTGCTTGTGTAGCTCTTTTCCAAGCAGGCCTTTGGCTGTGGTCTGTGTGCCCCAGCCACT
>NW_022952057.1:0-1550 GCF_012274545.1 Fukomys damarensis | reverse complement strand
TGTGCCCCAGCCACTGGGATTGGGGTGGATCTGCCTGCAGCCCCACTGCTCTGGTCCACACCACTGCTCCTCAGGATCTGAAAGCATTTATTGATGCTATAGTTTGTTTTCTTCTTTATTGGTTCTTGGAGGTTTGAGAGATTTTCTTTTGGAGTTTTCTTATTTTTCTTTTTAATTTTTTCTCCTTATTTCTTAATTTTTCTCTTCTCTTTTTTTTTCTTACTATTCTTTTCAGTTTCCTCTATCTAGTATTATTAACTTCCTTTTACTCCTTAAAGGCATCCTTTATCTCACATTACTCTGCTTTTTTTCTTCTTCCATTGTGTAATTTTTCAATTTATTTCTATTAACTCAATGTAATTGCTGTTGATTTATGAAGGAGGTATAATTCTTTTATTTAATGCATATTTATTGTGTGTCATTGTTTGATTTGTCTTAGTGTTTGCACAATGATTATAGACCTCTTTTCTATGGCTAAGGGTAGTAAACTATTGGCTCTTATGGTAGGTCAAAATCCTGTTCGTCTTTGATACTATTATTGTTACTGACTTAATTCCTATTGCCAGGGTGGCACAGTTGTTGCTATTAAAAGTTTTTCTAGGTAAGCCAATATCTAGATTGTCTTTGTGTTATTAATACTACAGTACATTCACAGAACACTGCATGCGGTGCCAATTATATGGCATCCTCTCCTCCCAAATTAATGGTAATGGTCAGATCTTGGGACATAGGCAAAGGCCTATATTTAGCCATACCCAGAGTACACCACTAAAAATGTATACAACCTAAAGTGATCTCCATACTAAAAAGAAAATCTTTCCACTATAAGCACCTGCAAATCTCAGTGCACATGCAAACACACACACACACACTGCACATGGCATAATAGAAACATGAGATGACAAAGCAACAAAATGCCTCCCAAAAGTCTCAACTCTCCCAAAGCTGATCCTTGTGACATCAAGTGGGAGGAAATCAAAAGCCACATAGCTGAATTATTCAAAATGATAAAAGAAGAAATTAAAAACAGATCAAAAAGATGCAATGTGAAATAGGACGTAAAGAGCTAAAGGTGTAGGGAAAGTGGGAAGGGTGGGGGAAAGGTAATAAGGGAGAGGAAAAAATATGAGAAATTGAAAAAATGGAAATAAAGTGTTTGTAAATGGGGAGGAGAGGAGGGGGTGAAGGGAGGGTAGGGACAAGGGGAAAAAATGACAATCAAGACCTATTATATAAAGGTACAGGATCCCAATAATGAATGTAACTGTATTTTATACCTAGACTGTACCAATAAACTCAATAAAAAGAAAAAAAAAGATGCTTGGCAAGCTCAAAAAAGATACCTAAACAATTAATGGACTTAGTAAACAAAATGTTCAAAAGATATCTACAAAAAAACACTAATAAAAACTGGAAGAGTTAAGCCAAATGATTCAAAATATTAATAACAGTTTAACAAATTAAGCCCATGAAAAACTACTAAAAAGAAATTCAGAACTTTAAAATGTCATTGAAAATATGAGCAGCAGAAGCAATAAATGTGAGAACAG
>NW_022952056.1:0-243 GCF_012274545.1 Fukomys damarensis | reverse complement strand
AAATTCCATTGGAATTATGCTCAGGAGAAGCAAGCAAGGTGAGAACAGAATGTCAGAATTAGAGGACAGTGCTGACATCTGTAAGCAATTACTCAGAGATACCTATAAAACACCTAGAGAATGCAAAAAATGGCTCAAACACCTGCTCTATGACATAATGAAGACTAATCTAAGGTTAACTGGAATCAGTGAAAATCAAAAAACATTACAAATGGAATATAATACATGTTTATATAAATAATA
>NW_022952055.1:0-528 GCF_012274545.1 Fukomys damarensis | reverse complement strand
GGAATCTATGAAGCACAACTGAAGCAGTCTTAAGAGGCAAATACAAAGAAATGAATACTCACATTAGGAAAACTAAGCATGTTAAATTATCTAACTGGATGCTGAACCTCAAACTTCTATAAAATGCAGGCAGAGCAGGACAAACCAAAAGCTCATACAGGGGAAGAAATTATAAAGTTCAGGAGAGAAATCTATGCAATGGAGACTAAGAGGACAATACAAAAAACCAGTGAAACCAAGAGTTGGTTCTTTGAAAGGATAAACAAAATTGACAAGCAGCCAACCTTATCAAAAAAAAAAAAGGAAAGAAAAGGTCTCATCTTATTAAAAAGCTTCTGCACTGCAAAGGAACCATCAATAGCACTAAGAGACAACCTACAATATGGAAAAAACCTTTTTTACCAGCTGCCCCTCAGACCAAGGACTATTATCTAGAGTATATAAAGAAATCAAAACAACCACCTACCCAAATATAAAGACCCAATTAAAAAATGGGCATCTGAAATGAACAGACATTTCTCAGAGAAA
>NW_022952054.1:0-1023 GCF_012274545.1 Fukomys damarensis | reverse complement strand
TCAGAATCGTTTGTAATGTGCTATTAATTCATAACTCAGCTTTCTAGACTCAACCTACATTTCATATTCTCTCATTTTAAGTCATTGGACAAAGACTACTTGAAACCTACATTTTTTGTGACAAGATTTTTTTTGTAACACAGCAACATGTAAACATATTACTCTTGATTCATCAAAAACAAAAAAAGATAATAAAATTAAGATCAATTTATTCCACTGATCCTTGGGCCTACTTCTTTACCAATAACATGTTGTTTTTATCACAATAGCTTTGTAGTATAGTTTCAAGCTGGGGATTGTAACACCCCCTGCCTTCTCTTTGTTGCTCAGAATTGCTTTTGTTATTCTAGGTCTTTCATTGTTCCAAATGAATTTTAGGATTGTTTCCTCTAATTCTGTGAGATGTGCTATTTGATTGTGATTGCATTAAATCTGTATAACACTTTTGGAAGTATGGCTATTTTCACTATATTTGTTCATCCTTCCTACTAGGAGCAAGGAATGTATTTCCATCTTATTATACCCTTTTCTATCTCTTTTTCAGAATGCTGTAATTTTCAGTGTAGAGGTCTTTTGTATCCTTTGTTAGATTGATTCCTAGATGTTTCATTTTTGGATGCTATTGTGAAAGGAGCTGTTTCTACAGTCCCTCTCTGTGAGTTTGTTGTTCCTGTACAGAAAGGCTATTGACTTTTGTGTGTTGACCTTGTATCCACTGACTCTACTGAATTTGTTTAAGTCTAGATAAGACTTTTGGTGGAGTTCTTGGAGTCTTCTATATAGAGCATTATGTCATCTGAAAATAATGACAATTTAACTTGTTTCCTATTGTTATTCCTTTTATTTATTTCTCTTGTCTAATTACTGTGGCTAATGTTTCCAGAACTATAATGAAGAGGAGTGGTGACAGTGGGCATCTGTGTCTTTTTTCCTGATATTAGCATAAAGGATTCAAGTTTTTGACCATTTAGTATGATATTGGCTGTTGGTTTTTCATAGACAGCTTTTATGAGGTTGACATAA
>NW_022952053.1:0-208 GCF_012274545.1 Fukomys damarensis | reverse complement strand
CATCTCCAGACTTTTTCGCCATCCTTCCAACGGGGTAAATCTGTGGCCTGCAGCAGCCTCCTACGTCTCCTCAGTGGCACTGGGCAGTCTTTTCTCCCATCAGTTCCTGGAGTTTCCACTGCCTAGGTGGCATTCATCACATCCAACAGGACTGGTCCTTGTCTGACTGGGTTGTCCTTCAGTCTGGAAAGAATGCTCAGCTTCAGGC
>NW_022952052.1:0-200 GCF_012274545.1 Fukomys damarensis | reverse complement strand
AACCAGCTGGAGAATATCTAGTCATATAGCCAGTTGGCAAAGCCTGTTTCTGTAAACAACCTTCACAAAGCTAGCACAGGGACCACGTGATTGAAACATCGATAGTGTCAAGGCCAGAAACTATGCACGGATTCAGCAGCATTGCCTCTACTCATCAAGGCCTAGCAAGGTGCTGGTTCTATCAAATGGTCTGTCTGTTG
>NW_022952051.1:0-1381 GCF_012274545.1 Fukomys damarensis | reverse complement strand
TTGTCTTCCTTTTTCCTTTTTTTTTTTTTTTACTGGGTATGAACTTGGGACCTTACACTTGTGAGGCAGGAGGCAGCAGAAACACTAAGCCAAATCCCCAGGCCTCCTTATTGTCTTCTTAATAAGTGCAAATTATGGCAAATTGTGATTTGATTTGCATTTCTCTGATGAGTCATGTTAAGCATCTTTTGTGTGTTTATTGACCATTTATGTGTCTTCTTTGAGAAAATGTCCACGTCCTCTGCTCTTTTTGAAAGTGGACTGTTTTTGGTTGTTGAGTGTTATAAGTGAATTATGTATTTTGGATATTAATCCTGTATTGTATATATGAATTGCTGATATTTTCTCCCATTTTGGGAGCTGCCTTTTCCCTCTCTAGGTAGAGTCCTTGGCTGATATAAGTTTTAGAGTTTCATCAACTCCAATCTGTTTGTTTCTCTTGCTGTCTGAGCTTTTGGTGTCATGTCCAAGAAATTTTAATGCAAATTCCAGTATGATGAAGTTTTCTTTTTGCTTTCTTTTAAGAGTTTTATAGTTTTAGCTGCTGTGTTAGGGATTGATCTGTACTTCTCTTCCCTTCACGACTGTATTTATTCTCCTACCTTCTTGTTGGAGATACTTTTTTCTTATACTAGTATTCTAGTGCTCGATAAATAACTAATACAAAAGGATCAGCCAAATCTCAGAGTTTTTCACCATATTGACATTCCTACAGTGCAGACACCTCCCTGAAAGGAAACAAAACCTTTCCCTGTTTTTGTACAGAGGAAGGAAAATGATTCTTGCAATTCTGTTCTTTTTTCTATGTGTTTATGTTAATACACAAACTTATGTGCTCTTTTGTACCTCTTCAAAAAGCTGATGACGCCAAGAGACAGGGTTTATCAGTAAAATTTAGGCAAGGCATACATGGTGACTTACTGCTACATTTGATTTTGATGCTCTTTGACACACACACAGAGAGAGAGAGAGAGAGAGAGAGAGAGAGAGAGGGTATTTTAAGGTCTTTGTCAGGAAAAAAAGCTGGGGGTACAGTGGAGCTGTATCCTAGTGACTGGGGACTCTGCCATACGTCTGCCCTGTTGGTGCTGTTTATCTTAAATGTCCTTGTTCGAACTCCACACACAGAATACTTGAGCTGAGTGCTCTTTGGGAAAGAAAACAGTGTCGCAATGATGTTTAATTTGGGAAAAATTGCTTTATGAATCAAGCATTTAGCAGTATGTGGGCTATTTGGATTTGAGTTGTAAGCTTCTTGTCACAGTCCAGCAAAATGCAAACATGTTATCAAGGATTTACTAGTTTGATAACATTAAAATTTCACTGTTCACAATAGAAGATATTGTGTTTGTGTAATCTTATTAGACTCTCATTGAATGAC
>NW_022952050.1:0-957 GCF_012274545.1 Fukomys damarensis | reverse complement strand
TAAGAGAGTGTCTAGCAGCTCTGAGTGCACACAAGCCTCAAGAACTCTGTATACTTGGGGATACTTTCAGAGTGACGTTAGAACACGAACTCACTCTGCAGAAGGCTTCTGCAGTATGAAGTGCAGTTTTCCCCGGGAAACAGCTTCTCTCGCTGCTTACCCGTTTAAAGTGAAATGGTCTCTCTCATGAATGTGAAGCACTCCAAAGAGAAAGGTGCTGCAACTCTGTGAATTTACCAGTGAAGTCCACGTCTTATGTGGAGTGCAACTGTATTCCTTTATGTTTGTAGGTCTCTGCCTGGCAGAGATGGAAACACTGTTGTGAGGCACTTTTAGCAGAGAAGCCCTTCAGGACTAAGACGGTCTGCAGCAGCTCTGAGTGCACACAAGCCTCCAGAACTCTGTATAGTTGGGGATAGGTTCAGTTTGACATTAGAAGACAAATGCAATTTGCAGAGGGCTTTTGCGGTTTAAAGTGCAGTTTTCCGCGTGAAACAGCTTCTCTCCCGCTTAGCCTTTTAAAGCGAAAGCGGTCAGTTTCATGAATGTAAAGTACTCCGCAGAGTAAGGTGCTGCAACTCTGTGAATTTACCAGTGAAGTCCACGTCTTATGTGGAGTGCAACTGTATTCCTTTATGTTTGTAGGTCTCTGCCTGGCAGAGATGGAAACACTGTTGTGAGGCACTTTTAGCAGAGAAGCCCTTCAGGCCTAAGAGAGTGCCTAGCATCTCTGAGTGCACACCACCCTCAAGATCTCTGTATATTTGGGGATAGATTCAGTGTGACGTTAGCACACAAACGCACTTTGCACAGGGCTTCTGCGTTTTAAAGTGCAGATTTCCCTGGGAAACAGCTGCTCTCGCCGCTTTCTCGTTCAAACCAAATGTGTTCAGGTTCATGAATGTGAAGTACTCCACAGAGAAAGGTGCTGCAACTCTGTAAGTTTCCCAGTGAAGT
>NW_022952049.1:0-225 GCF_012274545.1 Fukomys damarensis | reverse complement strand
TTCACCTGGCTTGAGCCTGCGTGAACACAGATGAGAAAATCAGTTCTGACTGCACGGCATCTCGAGAGCCATGGTGCGGGTCACACTGGCGCTGCTCCTTCCTGCTTCACTTCCAGGCGGGGCCGCCTCCGTGCAGAGGAGCGTGTGTGTCTCCTGCAGCGTACCCCGATCTCCGCGTCCTGTCCTCTGGGCACAGACCTCTCCCTTTTCGCCGTTTACCTGCCC
>NW_022952048.1:0-214 GCF_012274545.1 Fukomys damarensis | reverse complement strand
CATTTTCTTTGGAGAAATAATTGTTCCAGGCTTTGCCCATTTAAAATAATCCAGGCACACAGATAATGCAAAAGTCAAATTTCTTGACATGTCTCTGAAAGTCAAACAAATAAAGCAGAGACTCTGACAGTGGCTTCTAGGGCCTAGGAACCAGTAGAAATGGGAGCAACTGTAAAGTCTGGTCATAGCAAGAGAGCAAGTGCTGGACATGGTT
>NW_022952047.1:0-220 GCF_012274545.1 Fukomys damarensis | reverse complement strand
ATTAAGGAGATTGGCCTGTAGTTCTCTTTTCGTTGGGTCTTTCCCTGGTTTGGGAATCAAAGTAACACTTGCTTCCAGGAATGGACTTTGAAGTATTGCTTCCCTTTGGATTTCATTGAACAACTTAAAGAGTAGTGGCAGTAGGGCACTTTCTCAATCTGAGTCTTTTAAATTCTGCATGCGTGACTTCTTTCACCATTCATTCATAGAATTTTAAAAT
>NW_022952046.1:0-373 GCF_012274545.1 Fukomys damarensis | reverse complement strand
GTTTTGGTAGTTTTTTATGTGTATCCATATCTGTTCATGTCTTCAAAATTTGCTAATTTGTTGAAATACAATTGTTTGAGGTAGTTATTAACTTCTGGATTTTGACAGTGTCTGTTGTGATTTCACCTCTTTCATTTATAATTATATTGATGTAACTCTTTTTTGTCTTTCTCTTAGTGACTCTTGCTCAGGGCTTACCTGTTTTTTTTATTCTTTCCAAGAAATAGCTCTTTGATTCATTTATTTTTTACATTTTTCTTTTTCTAGTCCCAATTTCATTGATTTTCCACTCTAATTTTTGTAATTTCCTTCCTTAATATTTGCTTGGGGCTGGTTTGTTGTTGTTTCTCTAGTGTCTTAAGATTATTCATAA
>NW_022952045.1:0-223 GCF_012274545.1 Fukomys damarensis | reverse complement strand
AAACTATAATAGTACATAAGATCCTAATGGTATAATTGACAATGAGAAATAGGAAGAAAAGGGCTAAAGGTGTAGGGGAAGTGGGAAGGGCAGGGAAAGGGAAATAAGGGAAAAGAAAAAATATGAGAAAATGAAAAAATGGAAAAAAGTATTTGTTAATAGACAGGAGGAGGGGTGAAGGGAGGGCAGGGGTAAGGGGAAAAAATGAGAACCAAGACCTGTC
>NW_022952044.1:0-232 GCF_012274545.1 Fukomys damarensis | reverse complement strand
TGCCATTGTGGGGAGATGATGAAGACAGGGAGTGGGGAGGAGTTGAAAGGAGTGGGTAATGGGGTGTGACCTTGGGGACTATACTGTCTCTAGTCCTGGGGCCCTTCCTCTCTGGCTCTTTCCCTTTCTGTCTGCTTCCTTCCTGCCATGAGGTGAGCAGCATTTTTCCGCCACACCCTCTTGCCATGTTGTTTCTGCCCCACCACAAACATAAAAGCAAGACAAGGAAAGC
>NW_022952043.1:0-209 GCF_012274545.1 Fukomys damarensis | reverse complement strand
GAAATAACAGTAGCTAAGACTTAGGAACACCTATCATATGGTAAATAGTCTTGATACGAATGTACTTCATTCCTTTGGTACCAGTCATTGTGCTTTTTAAATAGATGCTTATTATTACAATGGGAAAGATGAATCAACTGGACTACATCAAGCTTTAAATTATTTTGTGTAAAAGAAAAAGTTTGTAGATACTTCCGGTATATAAAATG
>NW_022952042.1:0-246 GCF_012274545.1 Fukomys damarensis | reverse complement strand
CCTACAGATCTGTGCTGCCCGGGAGCAAGCTGGTGGACTGGCTGCTGGCCCAGGTGAGGGGCTACTGGCCGAGAGGGACTGTGTAGGGTTTTAAACACTTTCTGTTACCGTTTTAAACTGTGGCAAAATCCACATAAAGTTTGCTCTTAACCGTTTTTAAGCATCCAGGTCCAGCGGCATCGCGCGCATTCATAAGGTACAGCTGTCACTGCTCTGCAGATGGGGGACTCTGTGCACGCCAAGAAC
>NW_022952041.1:0-205 GCF_012274545.1 Fukomys damarensis | reverse complement strand
AAGCGGAAAGAACAGCCAGAAACTGAACTTTTTGTAGTTGATATAATTAGCTTGACGTACACACGCATACATGCACACATACACCACTGAAGAAAGAATCACTGAAGAACAACTCTTCCTTGGACCACTGCTAGATATATATCCTAAGATACTCTGCTGAGTGTGAAGGCTATGAAGATATTTCACACGGCTGCTGTTCTTACGA
>NW_022952040.1:0-745 GCF_012274545.1 Fukomys damarensis | reverse complement strand
TGTAAGGAGTCAAAGTGGGACAGCTGAGATCTGGCTCCATCATTCTAGTCCACTTCACTCAAGTAACACATGGTCCTGTGATTCTCTTTCCAGTGTCTGAACTCTGTAAAGTAGCAGGGCCCAAGAAAAGAAAAGCTTTCAGGATGCTGGAGAAGGAAAGAGTGTGGGAAAGAATGAGTTGTAGTAGCTCTAAACATGTTTCCAAAGAGGACCACATAAAAAATGCTGAAGGAGAGCTGCACTCGGGCTGATGGTGGCTTTTATCTCATTCGTGTTGTGGCCGGAGACCTCAGTTCCAATTTAAAAGGACACTTGCAGAAGGACATTGCTTGGAGTCCTGGCTAGTCATCAGGGAGGTCTGCCAATGAGGCTAGTAATTGAGAAATGTCATTGATTTCCAGGGAATAGTTATCAATACGGTGGGCTAAAAAGGTTGACACATTTTCAGATGTCAGTAGTGCACTTGAAAAGGAATGGCATTCAGAGGCATCACTCGTACTAATTTCTTACACAAGAATCTGGTACATAAACCAGAATTGCAATTTCTAAATTAGTATTCATACTGAGAATTATGACATGGGTAAAGTGGATGGTGTAATGGTGTTTGCTGGTCAATGAATTTATTCTGTCAGAAAATCCATAGCTGAAATAAAATTATAATCAGAAAGGTGGTTTTTTACATGTGCATTGAGCCAGAGCAGAATGAATGAGTTGGATGAAATCTGTGGATATCATTGAGATGTGC
>NW_022952039.1:0-2748 GCF_012274545.1 Fukomys damarensis | reverse complement strand
CCCCCCCTTCCATGCAGGTGAGAGAGGACATAAAGAGCCAACTCAGTAACACGTTTGAAAATGAGTTTTTACAGTTTCCTATTTTCAGGAAAAAACACAAAAGATACAAGTAGCCTCACTGTAACTGTTCCCAGTAGCCCTAGTTCACACCAGGAAAAAGGCCAGAGCCACCCTTGGCCAAAGGGCCCTATGCAGAAAGTCCCACATCTTACAAAGGAAAACACAAAAGCAGGTTGTGTGGCTTTATTTTTGTTCTCCTAAGAAAGTGTTTTGAAAGGACAGTAATGGAGCAATCAAATGGGAGAGGAGAGGAAGAACTGGAGTACCCAGAGTCTAGAGCAAAGGACAGAGGGGAGTGTGTCTCTGCCTGGACACAAAGTAGAGCTGCTGCTTTCCCAAAATGAGCATCTGTCTTGGTTCTTAAGACAGCCACACTCCCACCCCATCCCACCCTATCCCTCAGCTCAGGAGGTCTTATTTTTACAAAACACATGAAAGTACATGGAAATTCTGTGTTGGACAAATGATGTGTGGGAGAGTAACTCAATGCCTTAGCTCCTTAGGGAGCATGTCCTGGTCCATCCCCATTTAGGTTTGGATGATTCAGCCCCCTCAAAGCCTAGAGCTTGATCTTTCCACCCTTCCACATCCTCCTACTTAAACTCAGGGTGACAGGGCTGGCCCAGGGAGCACCAGAACAATACCCAAGGAGTGGCTGCAGGGCTTGGGAAGTGTACGGGGTGGGAGAAGGGGTGATGACATGCACCCCAACACGACAGACCAGACCAAGGATAGAGCTTGATCTGTAACTTTTAATACTGAGGCAGACACAGCATATGGCTTTCTTTTGTACTGCTGTCCAAGTCTCCCAAATGTCTGGACTAAGGAGCCCACAGCCAGGGACCACACTCCACCACAATCCACATACCCTCTCTCTAGTGTGCTGATCTTACCTGAGTAGAGGCTTCTCCCTCTTCCTGGTCAGTGCTGGGCCTTTCAATGGGACTGTTCAGTGCAGGTCTAATGCTATCTGATCGCTGAGAGAGAAACAGAAAAAAGTCATTCAGGTTGAAATCATTCAGGGTACAAAGGAAGCTAAGGTTCCTGACACAGCCTGAAACTAAAAGACTATAGCACTAAAAAATTTAAAATGCTATAAATATTAAAGGCAAGACAAAGGAGCCTGAGGCCAAGTTTGAGAGTCAGCAATTGGTTCCATATTTAATTTCCTTTTCATTACAGTAATTCCAGAAAAACAAGTTAATGACAACAGCAAACAACACCAAGTACACACTTTTTTTGTGCATGGCACCAAGAAAACTTTGATGGGATTGTCTCAGTAACCTTTTTGGGTGGGGGGTTCCAGGGATCAAACTCGGGTCCTTGTGCTTGGGAGGCAAGCGCCTGAACCACTGAGCTAAGTCCTCAGCCCTCATTAATCCTTTTAATGTCCTACCTTTATTCTCACTATAGTCATTTTAAGGTCTGGGCCAATGCTGCAGATACCCTGGGGTCCTACTCACACCTTTTCTGGTCTTAGCACCTCAGTTACCTCTGGTCAGTTTTTCTGGGGATTCTCTCTGGCTGCACCTACAGAGGCTGCCAAAAGTCAGGTCCAACAGTTGAGACCTGGAGAACCACCTTTAATATCTCAGCCCACTTGACTATACTCTGCCTCTCCAGAGAGTTTCAAGTTTCTTAATTTCATTAATCGAGTTCTGTATATTTTTGCATATTAAAACTGACTAATTTCTTTGGTAGATTATTCCTTGGTTGTATATAAATGCCTTGGTCCTGCAAGAAAGTTTGCCTGTGTTAGTACTTCTTGTAACCCTCCTAGAAGTTATGTGATAGGCAAAGAGATCTGATTATTTTTAGAAAGTCAGTATTATATGCCTCAGAGAGATGTGAACTACCCCTATGGAATCCCATACCAGTGTTCAAGGCCAAACAGGGACAGATGGCATTATCTCCTAGAGCAACAAGTCCAAAAGCTATAGTCCCAGAGTCACATTTACCCCTCCCACCCAAAGTTTTACTGGACCACAGACTTGCTTATTCATGTACACACTATCCATGGTGGCTCTGGTTGCAAGACAGACTGGTCCACAAAGTTGAAAATAGTCATTACTTGTCACTTACAGAAAAAATTTGTCAACCCTTGTCATGGTTGTGCCATGACCCTGTACACTGGCAAAAGCAGGTTGGTTTGGGGTGTCTGTGCTAAAAGTACTTAAATACATTTATCCACATCTTTGATGGATCTCTTCTCATGCATAATTCGAGATAGTGAGGGAATTTATAGAAACCCTTCATAAAATCATGAGTTACTCCATTGTTAAGTAAACAAAGAAGGCACTCTAGAAGATTAAAACTTTGTGAAGGCACAATATATCTGTTATGCTTAAAGAGTCAGTTTTACCTGTGTAGGAAAAGGTACTTGAATGCGTCCTTCTAGGATGTTGTCTGTTGTGATTTCAACTGAGCGTGTGAGCTGGAGATCCTGCAGCACAAGGTGGTATGGAACCTGGGGGAACATCTCTTGAATTTGATGAGCCTGAAGGAAAACAGACAGACCCCTCAGCAAGTTCACTCCTGACAATCATACTTGAAGCCACAGCGCACACAGGCCCTGGGCACTGAGTCTGATGCCAGTGGAAAAGGCCACTTCCGTTCTGCAGAGCTCCTTCACACTGCAGTTGCTTTAGCATTTTTGCAGATGCCAACGAGACAACTGGGGACAGCATC
>NW_022952038.1:0-533 GCF_012274545.1 Fukomys damarensis | reverse complement strand
GAGTTTGAAATTATTTAATAATGTTTGGTTTACTTTCTCTACAAAACTGAGAACTAATTCAGAAACACCATTTTCAAAACCTCACATATTTGTAAATCATTCTTAAATGATGTAAAAATAGAATATACCTTCTCACATTTGGTCAGACAAAGAAAACGGAAAAAAAAAGCTTGTCATATGAGTGTCAATAGTTAAAATAAGCTGTTTTTTCCCAAAACTTCTAAGTTCATTTCAAGGTTTCAAAGTGTATAATTTGCCAATTCTATTAACACATTTTTAAAGTTCTTTATAGCTTTTTTAAAAAAGTTTACACTAACTGTGACTTTATAATCACTCTCTAATATATGAAAGATAGAAATTCTCATTAGTCATCCTGTCTCTACTGCATCCTAAGCCTTAATCACCAAAGAAAAGAAATAGACTGGAAAAATGGATTAAGGAGAAAAATCCAAAAATATGCTGTATACAAAAAATGCACCTAGTTCAAAAAGAAACTCATAGACTGAAAACAAAAGGATGAAAAACAGTTCTCC
>NW_022952037.1:0-208 GCF_012274545.1 Fukomys damarensis | reverse complement strand
GCATAGATATTTCTCTGTGTAAATTAAAAATAGACTTTTAAATAGATCAATAAATTTTAAAAAATTTTAGAATGATTGCTTATACATAGTGACTGTAGCTCATTATGATGAATCTATGGAACCTCAACCATCTATGACATGTGATGTTCACATGTTAATAATACTCAATGTCAATCAAGAGTTAAATTGATTTACAGGGATCAAAAAA
>NW_022952036.1:0-214 GCF_012274545.1 Fukomys damarensis | reverse complement strand
GTGCTCTGCAGAGCAAGACAGCCTCTGGGCTGAAGAGTGTGGCAAGGTCAAGGAGCAAAGCCAGTGGAGTCACCTTGAATACCCTGACACAGGAAAGCCACAAGGAGGGTAATGCTATGAGGAACTCGGGGCCCTGAGGGTGGTGTGACTATTTCTGGTTGGTTCACTTATAAACACTTATTTCCAGCATCCAATAGCTCATGGTTCAGTGAAC
>NW_022952035.1:0-265 GCF_012274545.1 Fukomys damarensis | reverse complement strand
GAGTCCACTGAGGCTGTGAAGAAGCTGTTGGCTTTATTTACAGAGAAGGGCTGAAGAAAGCAGAAATAAGGAAGACTGGATTGGTTCCTTCAAAGCTATTCTATATAAAGTGAAAACAAAGAGGACTTCCTGATTGCCATTTATGTAAATGGGGCCTCTGATTGCTGTGAGTCTAATTTTTCAAAAATTGGCCCATTTTAAAGTTGTTTGATTATATGGCACTTAGCCTAAGTGACTCCATTGTGGTTTGGCTGGTCTGCTGGGG
>NW_022952034.1:0-556 GCF_012274545.1 Fukomys damarensis | reverse complement strand
GTACCAATAAACTCAAAAAAATAAAAGGTAGAGAAAACTAAACATCTCAGAAATATTGATTTTGTCTCATTCCATTCCAAATTTTTAATATCCAAGCATTCTTAACTCAGTGAATTGTAAATATATTGTTAAATGTGTTGCTTTCTCCTTCTTAGTCTTTTTTGGGGGGACAAAAGACTGATTCTTCTGTAACAGAACATTACTATAAACAGGTAATGAGTATTATAGTGAAATCATAATATATTTTTGAAGAAAAGGTAAATGAAAATTACTTCTCTCAAAATACTAAGGAAAGCATGGACCAATAAAAATGTCATAGTAATTTAATATAAGCCAATGTGAAGTTTTGTATTTCTAGAACAACTTTTGAACAAATCATGATATTTAGGAACATAATATAAAGTTTATATATGTGTAGATGTTATAAAAACTAGAAGTGATTTAATAAGGTATTTTAAATCTTTGTGTAAATTCTTTATTCAGTATTTTAAAGATCAAATATGATTTCAATCATCTGCACATATTTCATGAAATAAGGAAGTGGGGCCCTTAAAAA
>NW_022952033.1:0-408 GCF_012274545.1 Fukomys damarensis | reverse complement strand
TGCCTCTCGGAGAAGATAGGGCGCATCACTCCAGGGATGGGGGAAAGAGGGAGAGAGAGAGAGCTAAGGCTGGGAAAGCAGCATGGAACAATGGCAGAGCCGTGGGAGATGAGGTTACCTCC
The DNA here is from genome assembly GCF_012274545.1 of Fukomys damarensis. NCBI lineage: Eukaryota > Metazoa > Chordata > Mammalia > Rodentia > Bathyergidae > Fukomys > Fukomys damarensis. The sequence continues at coordinate 286 of NW_022952033.1, read as the reverse complement.
AGAGAGGAGAACAAAACAAGGCTAGAGAAGACTACAGAGAAGATCGGTTCCCAACAGGAGACTGAGAAAGAGCAGCCGGAAAAGTGAGAAAAGACCTGAAAGAGGAGGGAGAGGCCAGCTGTGTGTTACACTGCGTGTCACCGGCACCGCAGTAAGATAGAGACTAGAAAGTCATCCCAGAAAGTGTGGCTCCGGTCGGTCCTGGCGCTGGGGACCTGGGGACCTTCACAGACGCGAAATAGACTTTCTTCCAAATATTGGCTTTGGATGGATGAACAAGCAGTAG
>NW_022952032.1:0-709 GCF_012274545.1 Fukomys damarensis | reverse complement strand
AGCCCCACGACAGAAAGCCTGGCCACAGATTTGATCTTCCTTCATGAGTCCTTTTGCCAGTCTCTTTCATTTTCAGTGGGAGTGACTGCTGTCGCTTCTATACTATGCTTCTGCATTTTCTCACGAATAGTATTCAGTAAATAAAGAGGATTTAAATATAAAAACCTGGACATACTCAAATCCTAGGTCTTTATTAAATATGTTAATAAAAAGGGACAAAGTGTACATTTTACCAAGTAAAGAGTGGCAAGCCCCACATGGAAGTCTCCTCCTGCCTTTTGGCAGGTGAGCAGTTCCAAGAATCACCAATCTGATTTCAGTTTCGGGGTCTCTATCACAACATTCCTTTTATCAACTGTGCATATGAAAAATCATACCTGAGAAACAGGAAAGGAAGGGGAAAAATTTGATTAACTTTGGTTTGGTGCACTGGGGATTCTCCAGTGGGTTCTCAGGCCTCTGGGAAACATTCCCAGCTAAAAGCTGCCTCTCCCCAAGTAGAGTAAGACATGGTGGGCACTGTCTGAGTCTGCCTGCTTCTCAGTTCTCAAGGGTCAGGTGAATAAGAAAGGTCAAGGTGACAAAACTAGACTATAAGAGACATGAGATGTAACAATTCTCACCATAGATACGGTTTTACATGCAGGAATACCATCAGCTGTCCAAAAAGTGACTAAGATACAATACCTAAACTCAAAAAAAAAAAAAA
>NW_022952031.1:0-451 GCF_012274545.1 Fukomys damarensis | reverse complement strand
CTACATCTTTAGTCCTTTTCTTCCTATTTCACATGGTCAATTATATCATTAGGATCCTATGTACTATTACAGCTTTTCACACCTGAGAAACTATTTGGTATTTACACATGTGTGCCCTTATGTATTTCACTTAGGAGTACATTCTCAATATGTATCCATTTTCCTATGAATGAATCTAATTTCTCATTCTTTATGGCTGAGTAGTACTCCAATTTATAGAAAAACCACATCTTCTTTATCCTATTTTTTAAAATACAAAATTCAAGATCCAGTAAAGACCCAAGGATCCCGGAGGAGGCCTCTCCAGCTGCCTGTCCGGGTCCACCTGGTGGGTGCGCGACCTCCCCTACTGCACACCACCAGATCCAGTAAGGAAGATAGCTGTGCAGGCGCCCTTGAAACACCCCCATGACCTGCCCTCCCCGTTCTCAAACCTCCTGATTGGGCCAGT
>NW_022952030.1:0-251 GCF_012274545.1 Fukomys damarensis | reverse complement strand
CTCCAAAAGTCTGTATTCTTAGTGTAAATATAAATTAGAAATAAACTGACCTCCACACCAGAGGAACTGTCAGGGAATTTCCCCAAACCTTAGCTCTTAGAATCAAAGGGGAAAAATATCTGCCTCGAGAATGTGTAAACAGTCAGCCCTCATGGGAGTTTGAAACCTGAATTCATAATGCTTGGATAATCTAAATTAAATCCTCAAGCTAAGAATGTAGTATAAAGTGATTCCAGGCTAGCAAGATTCCC
>NW_022952029.1:0-204 GCF_012274545.1 Fukomys damarensis | reverse complement strand
TTGATTTCTGGATTCTGAATACCACAGATCCCACCCACCGTTCTCTAAACATAGCACTCATTCTTGTACAATCTCTGTTGGTTCTGGTTGTGTTGGCCATGCTTGCCACCTCCTAGAATTTTATTTTTTTTAATTTGTCAGAGGCGAAATTATTTTAATTTTATAATTCCATTATTATCTGCTGTTTAAGGGATTTTGAGACAT
>NW_022952028.1:0-880 GCF_012274545.1 Fukomys damarensis | reverse complement strand
GTGGTGGTGGTGGTGGTGGTATTTTTTTGGCTATGTAAACTAAACAGCCTGTCTACCATAATGAAGTTGATTTAGAAGGTCACTAGAATATTTTCAGACTTAATTTCTACTCTTGGCCAATAGTAAAAAACTAAATGTCCTGATATATCTGGAGATAAAAGTGAAGCATTTTCAGGACAGCTGTAATTAAACACCAATTTCTTTTTTTCTCACTTATGTATTTATTTGTTTGTTTTGTTTTTTGAGACAGGGTCTCACTATGTAGTTGAGACTGACCTAGAGCTCACTAGCCCAGGCTGATCTCAAACTCACAGCAATCCTCGTGCCTTAGCCTCCTGAGTGCTGGGATTACAGGCAGGTGCCACCGCACCCAGCTAAACACCATTTTCTACATATTAATAGTGCATATATATAATACCTACATATGTTAGTGCATGTACAATATTCCTCAAATAATTTGTAGAACAAATAAGTTTCTTTTGATATTAGTGGCTACATAAGCCAGGAAAATATATTTATTTAAAATGCCTGGAAGGGTCAAATTAAGATGTCATATAATGGAGAAGTATTAAAGGGGCATGTTTAAATAAATAAAAAAATTGGTAGGGGAACTATGCCATATACAGATAAACTATACAAACTAAATTAGCTTTGACTTTTAATGAGGAAAATGTTCTGTAATAATTGTCAATCAAGAACTAATTTCAGGTTGGTTTAGTACTTGGATACATTCTTCCTATTTCAATACCAAAAAACATAAGAAAAAATAATGTGATGCTTTCCAAACTACTCAAAAAAGTTGAAAAGTGCTACTACAAATGCATTGTATGATATCAGCATTGCCCAGATACCAAAGTCAAAGATGTTTTACAAAAAAAAA
>NW_022952027.1:0-278 GCF_012274545.1 Fukomys damarensis | reverse complement strand
CCTGTCCGTCCTTGGAGTTTACCTTTCATCTGTAGCTTAATTTAGGTCCAGCTCTTTATTTATTTATTTATTTTTAGTACTGGGGAATCGAACTCGGGTCCTTGCCCTTGCCAGGCAGGCAAGGAACCACTGAGCTAAATCCCTGGGCCCTAGGTCCAACTATTTAATATGAAGCGGTAATTTCAAGAACACAGAAGAGTGAGTCCAGATTGTACAAGGTATCATGTATATGTGTGCATGTGATCGTTTCTTCATAGGTAATCAAGTCTGAGCAGCAT
>NW_022952026.1:0-293 GCF_012274545.1 Fukomys damarensis | reverse complement strand
ATCCAAGGAGAGAAAACAAATTATCATCTCAATAGATGCAGAAAATATATTTGACAAAATGGAGCACATATGCGTGATAAAAAGTGTACAGAAAATTGGAGTAGATTGTCTTTATCTCAACTTGATAAAAGTCATCTATAAAAAATATATAGCCGACATCATACTAAATGGTCAGAAAATAAAATCCTTCGCACTAAAATCAGAAGAAAGACAAGGATGTCCACTATCAGCACTCCTGTTCAATATAGATGTGGAAACAGCAATTAGACAAGAGAAAGAAATAACAGGAATAA
>NW_022952025.1:0-323 GCF_012274545.1 Fukomys damarensis | reverse complement strand
CGGCCTAGCATGTGTTCTATTTTGGAGAAAGTCTTCATGTGCTGATGAGAAGAATGTGTATTCTTTTGTTGTTGGGTACGACATTCTATAAATATCTATTAAATATCTTGGTACATGAACTTATTTGTTCCTTGATTCTAGTCATGAATGGAATAGGTTGTGAACTGAATCAATTTCCCCATGAAGTTTACTGTAAATAATGTTAATTCATTCTAAGCCATATGTATTTTTTATTTACAAAAATAAGAAACAAAAAGCTGGGTGTGGTGGCTCACACCTGTAATCCCAGCTCTCAAGAGGCTGAGGCAGGAGGATTGCTGTGA
>NW_022952024.1:0-218 GCF_012274545.1 Fukomys damarensis | reverse complement strand
AGGAGTGCAGGGCCCTTGCCGATGGTGTCCCTGTGTTCAGGGGACTCCGCAGATGGCTCTGACTAGTTCTGTCTAATCCAGACTTGGAGCCTGTGGCTCCCATTGCTGTTTGTCCTGTGCAGCACACCCCTCCCCTTCAGCCACCTCTGGCATCCGACCTGTTGTGTCCTCACTGACACGATGTGGCAGGGGTGGTCACACACTTTGTGTTTATGTCC
>NW_022952023.1:0-226 GCF_012274545.1 Fukomys damarensis | reverse complement strand
ATCTCATTTCTGCTTAGAAGGAGAAGGTGAAGAAGAGTTTAGGTAGACAGATGGAATATAAGCGGAGGTCAAAGCAAATATGGTAGAAAGTTAACAATGCTCAATCATGGGCATCTATTTTTTTTTTTCATGCTGCTCTGTTGGCTTGGAATGTTTCAGAAACAGAATAAAAATGAATAAGAGCTTCCAACATTTACTTTCAGATGGGGAGATACAGTCTATACTG
>NW_022952022.1:0-238 GCF_012274545.1 Fukomys damarensis | reverse complement strand
CAGGACACTCGGACGGCGTGGTTCGGGTGAGAGACCCCAGAAAAAGCTCCACTGTTGTATTTGTTCTTCCAGTCACTAGAAACCCAGGAATCTTTGGGGGCAAGGACAACAGCACACGCTGTGGTGGTGTTCAGCAAAAGTTTTGCTCTGATCTACCCAACTCTTGACCACCACTTTATAGGCACTGACCCCTGGATAGCTTGACACAGAGGTTACTTACACATGAGCCCCACGCCAT
>NW_022952021.1:0-521 GCF_012274545.1 Fukomys damarensis | reverse complement strand
GAAACTTGGGCGTAAAACTAATAGGCAGCATACACGAAAGCAAAGTAAAAACAGTGAGGCTCTTAATTAGCTATGCATGGAAGTCCCCTTTTCAAGAGCATGTTGTTCAGGAATTTTTGTTAAGAGGTTAAAGAGAATGAACAGGCAATCGCCCTTTCTGGCTTTGACTCCTGGCCCTGCCATTCACTTAACAGAGCCCTCAGGCAAGTTAGGGTTTCTTCTTCACTTGCAAAATGAGGTTGTTTTGAAAATATATCAGATAATATTGACGCATGACTCAAACAGAGCCAGGCCAAGATGAGTTCCCCTTCTTATCTGGGAGCACCACCCACCTGCTCCACGTGTATTTCTTCATCTGCAGTCTCTCCCTCCTAACTCAGCTTAGGCAGAGATAAAGCATTCTTAACTAAGAACAATCCTATATTTAGATTTTCTTTTATTATTTAAATTAAGAAATTATTTAAATTATCCCTTTCACCTCCCATTTAAGCAAAATCATAAGCTCTTTAAAAAAAAAAAAA
>NW_022952020.1:0-1213 GCF_012274545.1 Fukomys damarensis | reverse complement strand
CCAACCTTCATGCTGGTTGTGGGCTAATAAGCATTGTTTTCACAAATATGGGGGTGGGAGTGTCAAAAGAAGAATACTGCTTTATGATTCAGGTAACTTCTATGAGATTTTTAAATCTCTGTGCCCATAAATAAACTTTTGCCAGAAGACACATTTACCCATATTGTCTGCAGCTGTTACACAGCAGCAGAAAAGAAACAAAAGTGAGTGTGTCAGAGATCATGGCCAGCAAAATATGAAATATCTGCTGTTGGGCTCCTCACAGGAAAAGAAGTTGCCTATGCCTCGGGTAAACCGATGTTCTTTTAAAGATGAGCAGTTGGGGTGTTTCAGAAACAAATTTATAATCCACTCACTTTCATTCAATTTAGGGCATTTTTAATTTGCCACACAGACCCCTAGAGTCCCAGGGATTATAGATTGGTACCGACCAGTGACTAAGCTAAGAAACCAGAGGGTTCCAGGAACATCAGTGGTTACTAAAATTCCTAAGGACGGGAATTTGAAGAAACTGACTTTTTTATTTTTGTTGATGATGGATTTATTATCCCCTAGCACGTGCCCTAGTGTGTGATGGAGCAATGTCACTTTGTGGCCTGGTCTGAATGCTGTGAGTCTTCTGGACGGAATGCAGGTCTGCTGTTTGTATGTATCCTTATCTTGCCACTGCAATTAAAAAGGCATGGATACAAGGGTGTGGGGCATTGCCTGTGGTGGAGGTCATTGGGAAAAAACTCAACTGAGAGGCTGAGGTGGGGGAGAGAGTTGAACTGGGTTTTCTGCCGGAGGCTACATTTTTATTTTCATTTTTTCTTCCTGGCACATGTCTGGTTTGTTTTGAATAGTGGAGGTAATTATACATTCAAGGGATCACACTCTTAAACCCCCTGAATGATTAAGAAGTCTTATTGCAGGCAATCATGAGAAAATGTAAAGGAACATTACCCAGTGAGACTATGGAAATCACGCTTCTTCCAGTCCCTTGCTTAGTGCAGAGACCTAATCACCATTCTCCTGTCTTTCCCATGGCTTGTAGTTGATATCGAAGGCCTCTCTCAGGGCAAGGCAATATCCTCACCTAAACCCTGGTAAGGTGAAGTCAGAGGCTTAGATGGTTCCCTCCTGGGAAACTGCTGTCTCAGTACATCTGACACTGACCTGTAGGCACAGTTCTTTGTGTAGAGGCTCCTTTTTTTTTTTTTTTTTTTTTTTT
>NW_022952019.1:0-289 GCF_012274545.1 Fukomys damarensis | reverse complement strand
ATAAAAGTTGGTTTCTCTTTGTTGTGTCTTTCATCTTATATTTCATCAATTTTTCCTAGCTCTCAAAAAGCCTTGGGTCGAAATAAAGGAGTCACTTATCCTGCCAGACATCATTCTTTGGATTCCTCCAGTACTGTAGCACTCTCTAACTGCTTCAGTCTCAGCACTGCAATAACAAAATTTATCTTCCCAGACATGGAGAACTCTCTCACTTCAGGTAAAGACATAAAAGAAATCTGCTATGTTAACTCAGAAAATTTGCTTTTCTAATGAAAGAGAAGGACATAGT
>NW_022952018.1:0-243 GCF_012274545.1 Fukomys damarensis | reverse complement strand
GTAAAATTGTGAAGACCAAATCAGTGAAGTATTCAAATCAGCTTCTCAGAATGGCTGTATAAAGATGGGAAGTGTCAGAAACCCAGCACTGGCTGGCAGATAATTCTGCCCCACAGAATCCTGGGGTTCTCAGTGCCACGTGAGGCAGAAAAACACAATTTGGAGTAACCTTGCTCATATACATAGTTATTAAATATGGATAGCAATCATGGAGAGTTTCACTTTACTACTAGAATATAGCTC
>NW_022952017.1:0-252 GCF_012274545.1 Fukomys damarensis | reverse complement strand
CTCCTCTGTTTAAATATCACATATCTCAGTTTGACCTGATTGCTAGGTCTCCCATGTCCCACCCTGGTGACCCCGTGGCTCCCCTATCTCACAGAGCTGGCTATCTGCTGACTTGGACAAATATTTTTGAATGCACCACAACCTCTCTTATATGAGAAAGAGAAAGTAATGTGAAGAGCAAAGAAAAACCAGAAAGGAAAGCAAGGCATAGTGGTACATTGCTGTATTCACAGCACATGGGAAACCGAGGCG
>NW_022952016.1:0-469 GCF_012274545.1 Fukomys damarensis | reverse complement strand
TTATATTAGAGATCTGTTACTGAGATTTAATTTATTATGTTGTTTAGGTTCACCTGTCTCTGTATTTTGTATTCATTTACCTGTGTTGAACTGACCGTGATATTTAATGTCTCCTATTAATAGTGGTCTTCCACCCATTTATTCTCATGTCTCCTGTGGTTTTTATTTTGTGATTTTTATTGATTTTTTTGGCACATGGATATTAAAGACTTTTATAACTTCAGATTAAATCATGTCTTTTACCACTGAAAGAGACTGGAGACGTGCGTTAGTGGGGTGGTTCCCTTACTGCTGCTCTTCCTGTGCTCAGCTTCTGAGCTGCTGAGAGTCAGCAGCTTTGTTCTACTGTTTCATCCACCTTGATATTCCTGCCAAGGAACCAGATGTTCGTGGACTGTGCTCTCCAAAATGATGATCCAAACAAACCATTTTCTCCTTAAGTTGTGGGTGTCAAGTATTTGGCCCTAGC
>NW_022952015.1:0-10929 GCF_012274545.1 Fukomys damarensis | reverse complement strand
AGGCATCAATCCAACAAAAGAGAAGAACAGGAAATATGTTAAAAGGGTCACATATTAAATGCCCTCTGGCTGTGTGAGGAGACAACACTATGTTAAAGGAAAAACCAAATCAATTTGTGGATTCAGGAAGAGAAGTCACTGTTCAGTGAAAGCTAGCAGTTTAGTTTGACTGAGATGCGGATTATAACATAAGAGGTCATTAATGAAGCCATAAAATAATAATGCATCAGGATCAGAGAAGTCCTTCAAAGCCCTGGCTGGAATGAATGCTTACTACGTAGACCACGGAGACAGCCTTTTGAGTAGGCCATGATTAATAAAATTAACGATGTGTTCCTTATCCTTTGGAAGGGGAGAGAACAGAGATGAGAGACCAGTGAAGAAATTATTTCAGAGGCCTAAATGAGAAAGGAAGAGTGGTCAAACCAGCAAAATAACAGTGGAAAAGAGTAGTGATTGTAACGAAGAGACTTTGTATTTATGCATATTAAAATTAAGCAGGAGCTAAATGCTGGAGTTTTCACACCTTGCTTGGCACCTCTTTCTAAGGTACTCAGACTGCCTGGCACATGTTCTCATTATCTCTTACACCATCCAGGAAACATCTCTCACTTTAATAGACACAGGGACTGAGGTCCACTTGCAATACACAAAACTCACTGGTCCAGCAAGACCAGACACGAAGCTTTCCTGGTTTGACTGTCCCACAGTTCTGACGGTACCCCACTAAGAGCAGACGGTACTGAAGCAGGAGGTATAGTTTAGCGGTACAGTGTGTTCTTAGCTCACCTCCATCCTTGGTTTGTTCCCCAGCACAGTTACACACACAAAGATGGCCCCAGAGTTGACCTCAAATTATAAGTGTATTACATAGATGACTAAGACAATGATGTTTCTACGTATAATAGACGTATTGTCACGACAGAAGATTATTTCTGATTAATGTTTTAAGTAATTTGAGCTTCCAGTGATTTACATCAAAGAGCCCCCATAGAAATGTCACAAAAATGGTTCCAGGGGCACAGGCACGATCCTCCAACTGTTTTTATTCTGAGCCAAGCCTCTTTGAACAGTGGCTCTGTAAAGCAAGAAGCCTGAATAATATTCCTTATAATGTTGTCCTTGCAGCTCCAATTATGCCTCTTGAAAACCTGGGATTGCACGCTGCTACATACTATTCAGCCAAATGACCGAAATTCTGCATTTGTGTGATGGCTGTGGACATAAACAGCCAGTTTCTGTTTCCAAAAGCACAACATTTTCCTCACCGAGGCCAAAGGTTGTTGTATACAAAGAAGTGAAGTAGTAAAAGCCTGTCAGTGCTGTGTAACATTTGGCTTATTTCAGTCCATATATTTTCCCACAACTCCCAGGAGCTCCTTGTTCCCAGGTTCATGATGAGAGAAGCAAAACACCCCTCCCTGTAATATGTTGTGTTACTAAATGTGTATCTGCAGTGTTTAGATTCCCAGTCTAGAATTCTACAGAACCAAGCAACACATGGAAATCTAGCTTTTCTTCAATTTCTCAAGTGTTCTGATCAGAAATAAAAGAGTTTCAAGAAAACTTACGATGTTGAATGCTTCACCTCAAGAAAACTATTTTCTTTTTATCCTGTCCCCTTAAAGCACTAGGTGGCCTGATAATATTTACTTTACAGAAGGTCTTGTTCCTCTAAAGAGAATAGATTTTAGGTCAGTGGGGAAGTAATGTAGTATTATAGGCAAATCCTGTGTCTTCATAGGAAAAGGCAGAAAATGACCCATTAAGTGACTACTTCGTGCCTGAAGACCCTGGAGTGTTTTTGTTTGTTTGTTTGTGTTTGATTTGTTTCATGAAGTTTCTGAGCCTCTGACCTGGAACCTGTTTTTCTATTCGCGGCACTAAACTTTGTGCAGTGGAAAGAAAACAAACTGGTATACCCATTGAGCTCCTTTTTCAAGTTACACAGTATTTCCTTACAAATCAACTCAATTGATACACTTTTGGTATGCATTACGATCACATTCGTTGTTGCGTATGTGAACCTGCTCACGACACATCTCAGTTCTTGTTCTTCCCCGTACCCCTTCCCTCTCCTTTCACCCCTCCACCCCTCCCTATTCTCAAAAGCTTTGTTTCCATTTTTCCTTCTTTTCTCATACTTCTTTCTCTCCCTTCTTCCCTTTCCCCCACTACCCCTTACTTCCTCTTCCTCTCTGAACCTTTTCTTCCTATTTCACATTACCTATTATACATTTTGGTTCTCATTCACACTTTCAGTTTCTCATACCAGAGAGTCAATATTTTTTTCAACAGTGATGCCGTGTGTCCATTGTCTCACTGCCATCATCTGGCCTGGCTGTTATGTATGTACCCTTCAGTGAATGGGGGAAAAAACCTGACAGAATTCAGCCGGTTAGAGATGAACTGAAAAAGGCACAGATGGAGGAGTACGGCATAAAGAGAAAGCCAAATGGAGGTCAACTTCCCTGACTATGTTCCTGTGGTCCCAGGAACCGGGAACACAAGAAAGTCCATGCATTGAACCTTGGTTGTACTTCATTATGATCACTTAGAGTCAGTATTTCCTGGTAGCACTATATCAGTGTATAAAACAAAACACTTCCACCTCCTAGAGTGCAGAACCTCAAAATGTCTGAGGTCTTCCCCCTTTTCTTTTAAAATATAACCATTTCTAGAGATACTGCAGGCACGTGTTTAGGACAGGTCTTTGTTCTTTCCATCCATTCGATTTCACACTGTCACCATGACCAGGAAAACAGTGGCGAGGAGAGGAGCGTAGCTGTTCAGCACACTGTGGGAACCACAGCTCTACCACGCGGCCTGATAAGCAAAGCGTTCAGAGCCAAATCCCAGACCATGCTCACTTTTCCAATCTCACTCTTTATCGTTCTGTACAATTTGTGCAGAACAGTCAAACACCTTCAGTTGAGCTCTGTCATTGTATTTAAAAATATAAAATACTCTGCAATAATACTAAACGATGTGTCTTTTTAGGAATTTGCATTTCTAGTTCACCACACGGAGGCCCAGGAGAAACCTAACATGGAAAGTTCCAATTACAAAACCACAGACTCCAGGGGCTACTATAATGAGACAAATGCGTAAGCTATATATCCATTTTCTTCCCATTTTTGAACCTCACAGAGGGAAGAGCACAGAGAACAGGTAGGGTTGGGTTCTAAGTAGAAAACAAAGCCTTACCAGAAAAATAAGACCACACTAAAGAGAAGAAACCAGACCTCTGAGTCCAAGATCTAGCTTATTCCTGGATTTTCCCTTAAGAAATCCTTACTTCTGGAAAATTTTGCAATACAGAACATTTTTGTTGAGATGGTTGCAAGTCTACCTTAATTTCACACGTTTTGGTGTGCTGGATAGTCAGCCCCTGGGGGGCGGGGAGCAATTGTCTCTTAATAGCTTTTAGTGACAAAAAGACCATTTCTGACCCTTCTCTCTGCAACTAAAGTATAGGTTATACAACAAACTTTCTAATGCTTCCGTTCTTCTTGAAGTCAGAAGAACTCAAGGGAGCTCTACAAGCCCTTGTTCTATAGAGATTACAGAAGTCCCCGGAATTAGACACTGATACCACTGAAGAATCTCATTTACCAGACACACAAGACATTATAAGAATTCAGCAATTCTCCCTCACCCCTTTATAAAAGTCTCTATGACTCACTGGTAAATAAAAATGCACGCTACTCTGTCCTAATTAAATCTCATCTTTTCTGTAATCAAAGCCCTTTTCCTACAGCCAGGACAATACCCCAGACAGTCCATGAATTTTCCTCGCATTTTGTTTTCTCTTAATGCTCATTTAGTTTTCATTATCTGGTATTAGTTCATTTAAAGTGAAAGTAATTTTAAGCACATTGAATATATATTGATTCATTTGTTAAAATACTAGAATATATGATTGTTTTAAAATATTTTATAAAACATAACTTTATCCTTGGCCAAACTCAAGTCTGCAAGTACCCAGATGGCCATATTCTTCATGTGTTCCTTTTCATATTTTTGCTTATGTATTTTTCCAGGATCAGAAGACCATTTCACTGAATTCTTTTAGTTGGAAATGATTAATATAACAGTCAACAAGCAGAACACAGGGATGAAACAGAATGGAAATTAGAGATGAATGCACAGTGTCAAAATATTTCTTCTGAAGTCAGAACAAGACATTTGCAAACCCATAGTGAGAGCCACAAAAATGCTGGACACGTGTACTTTTTTAAAAATCAGAAATTAAAAAAACAACCAAAATAGTCTGCAGCTGGATGTCTAGGGGAGAGGAGGGAGTTGAGGGATGTTTGCTTTGCAAAAGCCTGGCACCTGGTGAGGACTAGACATTGAATCTGAAGTCCAATTCACTTCCGGAAGATCTTTAGTGATAGTCATAAGGTAAATGAGGCTGTAAGATCTTCCAGGCACTAAAGTTAGTTTGACACAAGAAGGTTTACTCCAGGTAGAATAATTTTTAAGGCCAGGGCTGGTTATTTTCTTTAATTCGCACCTCCATGTTGAAGGCATAGGGTTCCCTGGACCGGCAGGCTAGAAGCTGTTGCAGATGGAACTTTTTAGCTTCCAACAGTGAGGTGAAGTTGAGGCTTCCGACACAGATTTATAGTAACAGCTTCACAGCAACAAGGAATCAATTAGTTGAAAATGTCTAATAGCATTTAATCTGCTGAATGGGCAGCGGCTCTACGTTGCTGAATCACACAAGCGACAGGTAAACTAAATGTACATACAAAAATCAAAAGAGAGAAAGAAGGTGACTGGCCTTCCTGGACTCAAGAACTGAGTCTTGTGGTCTTCTGACTTTGGAGACCAGCACTGCAGGCTCTAGACAGCAATGGTGACCATTTCCGCAACCCTGAGAAAGCAGTCAGAATGATCTCATCCTAGCACTAAGAGCTATGTCCAAGTTAATAAAAATTTTGCTGTATTTTACCAGAAATTCTGATTAGGCATAACATGAGGTCAGAACAAAGTTCCAACTGCATTAGGCCAGAGAACCAGAAGAAGCAGAGGTCTAGACAGAAGGAATCTGTCACTATCATCAGTACTCACAACCTTGGAGGGGGCACTGAAGGGTTAGTCATTGCTACCCTAAAAGTGATTGGGACATTTTATAATCCGAATAAGTGGACACTACACCCTCAAGGCACAGCTACGCTTGATGACTAATAAGGTAAAAATGTTGCTGCCAAACAGCAAATACCCTCTTCTCTTGCTCCCTACTTCCTTTATTAAAAAAATAATAACAAATAGGGCTGCTTGTCCTTCCATACAAGGCTACCAGACTCTTCACAGAAAATTTCTGTTACAGGTATCACTCAAATAAAAATTAATTTTAAAATGAAAGTCATAATTAATGAATTATTAATATTACCTGAGATAGACATGAACGTCAGGAAGACCATCGGGTTTTCTCTGACCTGCTAGACCTGATGCGTAGAAAACACTGCTTTGGATATGGTTTGCACAGACTGTGGAGGGACCGACCCATCTGAGTCACTGTTGAATCAAAGAGAACATAACACGGAAAGAGGCATGAAAGAGTCACTACTGACTTGGGTCCATTCCACTGCCCAATATCCAAGTAGTGTAAATCTTAAGAGTAGTGCCATCTTTCTGGGAGTAAAATAACTTGCCTGCTGCCTTTTATTATTAGAGAAGAAACAGATCTACTCATTCCAAATGGTTTATATTTTTAGGATAGGAGCTACCACAAGCCATATTCCAAGGAAACTGAGAGTGAAACCTCAAAAAGTACTCTTGGTTTACTCATAACTCTCATTTCTACCAGGCATGCTATATACCTTGCTCTATTCATGAAGTAGTCTTCAAGTTAGGTCAAGAAGAAAGTACAGAAGAAATAGGATGTATAATAAGATGTAAAGATGGGAGATATTTCGTGACTGCAAAAATGGATGTTCTCTTGATGCACTATTTGGTTCTTAAGCACTTTCTTATTTACAGCATCACAACTTTATGGCATAGTACAACTGCAAAACTTTATAGCATAACAATTATTTTCTACAGTATTATTATATTTTGAAGTGGAAATCATATTCACTGAGCTAGGCACCAGGCACTCACGTTGGCTGTAAATTATAAAGATCTATGGCGTGCTTGCATTCGTTCTGCTTCTTCTCCCCCTTTCTTTATTCCCCTTGGAAGATAAATAAATGCACATAAAATTTAAAAGACATCTGTATAATAATGACATGAAAATTCTCAGGAAAAAGTAAACTGATATCCATTAAATACTCTGTCCAGAAACGCTAGCATTTTTTATATTCTTTTTTAGTTCGCACAATAATGCTACAAAATAGGTAACACTCCCTGTAGGAAGTGAAGCTGAGAGAGGTTAAATGGCATACCTGTGTTCTCAGTACACTGAAGAGGGAGTCAGAGCAGGCTGACGGCAAGGCCCATAGCAAATTTACCAAACTGCTAGCAAATTCTGTCTCATGACTCCTTCATTTCAGAACTACACAGCACCCTTGTAGTTAAAAACAAAGGTGCAAACAACAAAAACTACATCCTCTCTGCAGACAATTACAGAAGTCCTATTCTCCCACAGCTCAGCAAGTATCACATGCAAGTCTTTCCCTGTATTTGCAAACTGTGTTGTCAGGGGATGTGACTTAAAATATAATTTTTAGGTTATGCATTCTTAGCAGTAGGTGGGAGGCTCAAGTGAGTCATATCGATGCTATTTTAATCTTAATTCAGAGAAAAAATGCTTAGTCCACATTATCTAGTATTCTGGTGTCTGTTTTAGAATAAAATGGTTATTATTATTATTATTAGCACCAGAGATTGAACTCGGGACCTTGAGCTTGTGAGGCAGGCAGAGGGCCCACTGAGCTAAATCCCCCACCCCTATAAAATGGTTACTTTTTTTAAAAGCTTTTAAAAACAATTCCTGAATAGTTAAGTGTAAACTAAAGCTACCAGAAAAGAAAGTTATCAGATAATTTAGGGAAGTTACTAGAAATTCAGTGATGCAACCATTGAGTGCTAGAGGGTCATGCTTGATTCCCTTTAAACTCTGATCAAATGATTCTGATCTTCCTTTTAAAAGTGTATTCTTAGATAAATAATATTTACTAATGATTTTGATATTAGGAAAACTACTTCTTTCATTTTTTTGTGAAGCCAGAGAAATTTATCGACACATAAATTCACATGCCAATATAAATATGCTGAGTTATAAACATCTTTGGAAACTTATGGCAGCAGGAACTGCTGAAATCCTAAATTTAGTTATGATGCCTGTGCAATATTTAATATTTGCTTATTGTCTCTGATTGACCTCAATGCAAAATTAATACCACTAGAGGCTTTAAGAACTGGTTTTGTACAACAAAAGGACAAAAGAGAAAAAAGATATTTCTGTAAGTGTTGCAGTTAATTATAAAAAAATTAAATTTATCTTTAGTGATATTTGATTTTAGGCTTCTTATATTGACTAACACTCTTCAATCTCTTTTTTCATATAACATATAAATCTGTAAGGTGGTTTTGGTGGTAGCACACCATAACTGACAGTTAAATTCTGATTGCCAAGTAATTTAAATGAACAACTCTTACAACAACGGGCTGCTTTAAATAGCTACCATATCTTTTCTTTGGTCAGGTTACTTGTAAAGATCATCTAGTCAGACCTGACTTATATATTTATCCTTAAATACAATAATGCTATACCTCAGAAAATATTTACACACAGAAAAAATTTGCTAATGGCAGCTGACTATAAATATGGACTAAAAATGAATAGTTCAGAATTAATGCATTTAATTTTCATCAGCCTATTCTCTATTTAAAACATTTTTACTATTTTTTCACTTAACTGAGTATATCAAATATTATCTTAGTTTGAAATATTGCAAAGTCATAGATTTGTTCAAAATAAAGGTGCTGAAGAAATATGAATCCAAGAATGTTTTATTTCTATATAAGACAAACTGAGGCATGAAGCAAAAGTTATATACTTTTGTTTTTTACTTATGATTATGTGAGACATATAAATAAAATATTTGACTTCATACTTTCAAATGCACCATTAATATTTTTAGCTTAGAATCCTTTATTTCCTAAAAATAGTCAATGTTGAGCAGAAATATCAAGAAATCAATAAAAAGTAATTAGGAAGAGTGTTTAATGTCCTTGAGAAAAGCTTTGAAGGCAAAAGGGGAAGCTTCAACTCAGAAAACAATGAACATTCCTTATGGATTTTTTTTCCGTAAAAGAAAAAGCAATAACTTAAATTACTTTGAAAAAAATACATAAATGTCAAGTGTCACCCTGGGCCGCACTGCAGTTAGTGTGGTTGCTTCCATTATAAAAATCTGAAAGTGAAAGCTGCCTCGGTGGACTGTTGAAATCCGGGTTTGATATATCGGCACTAGGTAACAAGCAACAGAGGAGGAAACATCATTTTAGCATTACGATGCTCTAGCCAGACGTTTCAGCTCTCTCAGAGATAGGGAAAGGAAATAACAATTATTGTGTGACTTAATGCGTCGGGGAAAAACACATATGATCTCATTGAGCTCTCACAATAACCTGTAAGTTCCATATTATTTCCCTCCACTTATCAGAAGATAAGCAACATCTTAGAGAGATTATAGAGTTTGCCAAAGTCCTACGGATGAAAAACAGCACAGTCAAAATTCAAACTCAGACCTCTGATTACAAAAATCCCTGCTTTTTCCAGGACACCACTCAGATTTTTGAGTCTTTTCAACGGTGGTTCTTGAGTGCCAAAAATTCCCTTTAGAATCTGGGCAAATCATGGATTTCTGTTTACATGTGCAAATAAAGTTCTAGCATGCAATTTTGGGGTTAATAAGCCTCCTTTCATAAGGCCAATTCATACATATTTTGTGTCTCAATTAAGAATTCTTCATGTGAGTTCTCAAAAACGTTTGACTTTTTCTGTAGTTTAAAGAATATTCAGTAACATGATTGTATTAATGATAAGAGAAAAGCTATTTCCTTCTATTCATTATATTTATTTGCTTTACTTCAGAGGCAAATGATCTGTCTTAGAAGCTGATATAAGAACAATTAGGAACATCACTAACATTGCTGCCCATCATGGCAAGATGATATAAATTAGGAAATGAATGGTTAATTAGGAATCTTTAACTATAAAGATGACCTAACCTTTAGGGTTTTATTACAAGCAATGTCATTAGGTTTTATATATTACCTATGATAATGAAGAAAACATTCACCAATCATAAAAAAAGAAATATTTCATATCCATAATTACAGAAACTGGGCAGAATAGAGGAGGCAGGAAAGAGGAAATCTTTAGCTCTGTCCTTTTTATAGAGAAAGGAAAAATAATTACTAGCCCAAAGATACTAGCCTAAAATAACTCTTATTTTAAGCTTGGACTAGTATTATTTAGTATAGAAGCCCAATTTTTTGATGGCTGCCTTCAGCAACAACTTACTTTAACAAAACTTGCATTCCTTCTTAAAGGAAAAAAACATCAATATTGAACAAATTAGGCATTTCTATTTGTTTGGAGAGGACATAGCTTGAAAAACTCAGTTGCACCTAAATTCTTTTCATAATAGCATTTTGATGAGAAATTTAAAATTAAATCATTTTAATATTTAATATGGAAACTCATTCATGTCAATTTAAGTACTTTGGCCATGAGATAAAACTTTGAGTCACAGCCTAAACAGTTCATGGTCACAGTTTATTTCACATCAAGTTTGACTGAAACAGTCTTTAATTTTTGCTTCTTCTCTCAATTGCTTTGAACATAATTTACAAAAACTACTTTGGTATAGAGAATTTTTCCATTCTAACCACCTCTCAAAAGTCTGGCCAAAGAGTTGAATGTGAATTTAGCTTTGAAGTCTATAATTTTCTCATCAAATGACATTATGACCAGTGGTTTGGGGTAATATTTTCTTACTACTTCCAATCAATGTATATATACCACTGAGTGTTTTTGTATAAAAATGGAAAGGCAAATCTACTGTATCTAATAATTGGTTGTGAATGGCTCATTATCTGAATTAAAAGTCTCATTTATCAAGTGCTGAATGAGTAATGCATTCAAGTGCAAAATATATTTTACTGAAAAATTATTTTCCATATGGATTGAGTTTTACTTTTTCAGAATAAAATGAAACAAAAGAAAAAAGAAACAAAAAGAACAACACAACAACACAAATAAAAACCTAGTTTCATAATAACATTTTGTAAACAAACTAAATAATGAAATTATAGTCATTTTGGTAATTAAACAGCATTTATCTACAGAGAAATGAAAAGATCCATTTCTAAAACCTTTTGGTTGAAATCTTATATCACAGGATTTAGTTTTGACTATGAGTTTTAATGATCAACTGGATCAAAGTATATTAGTGAGAAAAATATTTGATCAAATATTATATAAGAAAATCCAAAATTCTGAAAGAAATTTACCATTCTGTCTTTATGACTTCTAAGACTTGTGGAATATTATAAATGATTTTTAAAAAAATTTTTCCGAGTATGTGAAATTTTGTTGTACTTATAAGCTACATTCCTAAGTGAAAATACTGGTCAGGTTTTTCCTAAATATCCTTGTATAATTGTGCAATCTTGGAAAATTTTACACAAACATATCTATACATACACTTATACCCTTCTCAATGTTTTTAATTTTCAAGTTTAATTTTTTTTTTAAAAGAAACCTGACCATGATAAGAAGAAAAGGGCTAAAAGTGTAGGGACAGTGGGAAGGGTAGGGGAAAGGGAATAAGGCAAAAGAAAAAAAATATGAGAAAATGAAAAAGTGGAAATAAAATGTTTGTACATGGGGAGGGGAGGAGTGGGTGAAGGGAGGGCAGGGACAAGAGGAAAAATGAGAACCAAGACCTGTCATGTAAAGGTACA
>NW_022952014.1:0-211 GCF_012274545.1 Fukomys damarensis | reverse complement strand
AATACTGTTAAAATCTTTAATTGAATCCCTTTCCAAGTTGCCAAGCATGAAACTAAAACTGCAAAACTTTACTAGAACAACAAACCTTTTCCTATAGTAGAATTGCCTAAAACTATTTCTCATACACAAATAAAAAACAATGGAATATATTTTTTGATGCTTAAGTATGCAAGAGGCCACCAGATGACTAGAAACACTTTATTGAAGAAAA
>NW_022952013.1:0-222 GCF_012274545.1 Fukomys damarensis | reverse complement strand
AAAAAAAGACTCTGTCTAAGGACTGAGACCTCATCACTCTACAGGGGAACATACTACATTTTTGGACAGTTCTATTAGAAAGTTCTTCTCTGACATTTATTGTTCCTCTTCTAATGTGGGCAGCTACAGAGTTGCATTGTTCAATGTGGTAGCCACTAGCTACATAGGACTATAAGACCCTTGAAAAGGGGGTAGTCCTAACTGAAATGTGCTGTAAATGGA
>NW_022952012.1:0-239 GCF_012274545.1 Fukomys damarensis | reverse complement strand
GGACCAGGGTATAGGAAGTAAATGAGAAGCCCCTTGGGATAGACTTTAAATGGCAGAAGGTGGGACTGCTCATTGGAGCCGCAGTGCGCCTGCATTCCATCTTAGCTGCCTCACACAGAATGACTAGAATCCCTTAACAGCTGCGAGAGTCGTTACTCACACTTTTCTGCATATCGTAAACTTTGGGCACTACTTAGCTGGCCAGTGAGACAGCCCTCACGACTGTCTGCTCCGTGGAT
>NW_022952011.1:5848-10469 GCF_012274545.1 Fukomys damarensis | reverse complement strand
TACCCAGAATAGAGTAAACGCAGAAGTTCCTTTCTGAGAAATTTCATTCTATGTGACAGTTTCCGTTCTATGTGGCAGCTTCCATTCTATGTGATAGTTTCTGTTCTATGTGGCAGTTTCTCTGTGCTTCTAAAAAAGTTCCATTCTTCTCTGTGCATCATCCTCCTTACGGCACCTCCACCCTGCTTCTATTCCTCTTTTTAAAATGTTAAGAGAAGCTTCTTTTTGTGTGATCTAATCAATATTGGAATTATAGTGGATATAGTTATATATCTTAGTTAGCAAAAGTCAGAAAAGAGGAATTAATTGTCTAATGAAGAGGAATTAATTCTCTAAAGGCCTTAGGTAACTTTCCAATATGTTCCCTCCCAGCACCCCACGATAATTTTGCAAATGTAAGCATTAGGTCATGTTCCAGTGTGCCCTCCTGATCTCCCTTGATGATAAGGGAAAACTAAAAATAGTAACAGAAAAATCCTATATAAACTTGGTTCAAAGTTGGATCTGGGCTGTCGGTCTGAAGCCGCTGTGACGGTGACACTGGAGAGTCCAGGCTCAGGCTCGCCATAAACTCCTCTTGCAATTGCTTCGGACCTGACTCCTCGGTGGTCTTTGGGGACTTCGCGACTTGGGCACAAGTCCCCTCTAACTCACCCAGAAACACCATGCACGCCCCCGGGCCACTGGAGCTACCAGCCACCTTGGAGTGTGAGCCTTCGGATTCAGCCAATGAATTTAAAGACAGCTGCTCCCTGTGAGTTCAAAGTCAGGCTGACCTACACAGCAAGACCCTGTCTCAAAAAAAAAAAAAAAATCCTTGGCATAACCATATTTTTTTGGATCTGCCCCCTTTTATATATAAGGTAAATAAAAAGATAGAAAGTATAATCAGCATTTCACTTTAACCCCTAAAACTTTTTCTTTGCTTGGCTATGAACAGAGCTGTTGAATGAAGTGTTTCCATTCTGTTATTGTTTCATAGCTAATTTATCGATTTTTTGTTTGTTTGTTTGTTTGTTTGATATAGTGTAAGACTTGTGTCTCACTTTTACTCCTGGAGCGTGAACAGCCAAGAGGCCTTCACGATGCTGGGCTCAGTAGCTCAGCGAGGCTCCAGGAGCTTGTCGGATAGCGAGAGTCACCCAGGAAGGAACACACCAGGCAAGTTGGCTAATAGACCTTTATTAGTCTGGCCAGACGGCACCTCCTAAGCCAAGTAGCTCAAGAAGGGCGCGCAGCTCAGAAACAGAGGCCATTTTATATTGGGCTGAAGGGGGGTTTACACTTAAAACTTACACAGAGAGGACAAAGGCAAAGAATCAGTTAATCTCAGCTAGTGGTCGTCAGGCATACACTTGAGCGTCACGTACTAATGATCAGCAGATTGATTATCCATTTTTCCATTTTCAACTTAGATTACAAAGTTCAGAACATTCCACTACAGGCAAGCAAGGAGTGGTGTGATTGATGTTGGGTCTCTGTGTTCCCTACAGTTTCCATCTAGCCTCCCAGCTACTTCAAAGCAGCCACCCAACAATTCACGATTAATCACTAGTTATTCCATAAGGGATGGGGGGAGCGACAGCCTCCAGGTCATTCGCTGGTCAACATGGAGTCGGTCTGGGTCAGCCAGGCTCCCACAATAGGGTCTCACTACAGTGTCGCGAGCCGGCGACGCAGAGCACTGTCCAGCAGTGTCTCAAAGCTGAAAGAGCATCGGGTGCAGATGGGGCCAGGAGAGAAAGAAGGACGCCAAGACAACAGTCTGATCAAGGCGACATGTATTGTAGGCAAGCATCAGACTTTTAAAGCAAAAAACCACAAAGGAAAGAGGAAGTAGGCTTAACTGCAAACTATTAATGGGGTATAATCACAAAGGCAACCTCAATGGGTGATTAACGGGCGTTTCCTAGGACAAAGAACTACAATTCTAGAAACTTAACTTCAGGAAGGAAACATCTCAAAATGGTTCCACTTAGCTCTAGATGGCAGCACTTCCGCCAGCTCCCAGGCCAGCGCCCAACACTATATAGTTGAGACTGACCTGGAACTCACTATGTACCCAGGCTGCTCTCAAACTCACAGCGATCCGCCTTCCTCAGCCTCCCAAGCGCTGGGATTACGGCGTGAGCCACCACGCCTGGCTTCATTTATTGATTTTCTGATTTCTAAAGATTTTTAAACTGTCTTTCCCAAAAGGAAAATGTATGTAGACCAAATAGTCCATACGTGTCTACTTCAAAAGTTAACCGGTGGTGGCCGGTGTGGTGGTGCACACCTGTAATCCCAGCACTTGGGAGGCTGAGGCAGGAGGTTCGCTGTGAGTTCGAGACCAGCCTGGGCTACATAGTGAGTTTCAGGTCAGTCTCAATTACATAGTGAGACCCTGTCTCAACAATCCAAAAAAAGAAAAAAAAACAAAGTTCACCGGTGGACTTCCAAAAACAAGAGAACAGTAAATGTTAGCATTCTTAATGCTTTTGGTTTCACGATGTTTGCCTTAAAACAAATGGCTAATATTTGTAAGACCTAAAGTCTCACTTCCACTTCACGGAGCGTGAACAGCCGACAAGGCCTCCACGATGCTGGGCCCTAACACCCAGCGAGGCTCCGGGAACACGACGGAGAACCGAGAAACCCAGGAAGGAACACACCAGGCTAGATGGTAAAAGACCTTTATTAGTCTGACCAGACGGCACACCCAGAGCCAGGTGGCTGAGAGAGGCAATTGCTCAGGGGCTGAGGTGCTTTTTATAAGGTTTTACTAAACAAAGAGTCAGGGAATTCGCAGAACAAGACTGCAAACACATTGCTTATTTTATGCAGGAAATGTTCTACGGTCACCTTTTGTCAAACCATTTGCCCCTGGGTGGGCTGTTAACCAAGGTAGCAATTAGCATATGAAGAAGCACAGTCTGGCCTATTAGCATGGAGTCACTTTAGCCTATTCAAGTCTTACATTTATAAATGTGAAAGGTGTATCTTAACAACGTACCTGCCATTGTCTATTCTCTGGAGGTTCGGTACCATTGCATACTAGAACGTGACAGTTAAACCTGCCTCCGAAAGTAGCACGCACTGGACAGCAGAATGACCAAAGCAGCCCTTCAACTACAGATGCATTCGTAGTAAGAGAATAAATAAACCTGCCCTGAGGATGTTGGTTCCCAACGTGATGGGGAAATTTGGGGGTGGTCCATTTACCAGGCGGCTCGGCGAGAGGATACAAATGCTGCTCCGGGAGTTGATGTGAAAACGGGTGAAGTTCCAGTTAAGGTTTCCTCCATCCTGTGTGTGGCTGTGAGAAGCCTTCGGCGGGAGGCTGCAGGCTGACCAGGGGGGCACGAAGCAGGCAGCACCGGCCTTAACCTGCTCGGTGCACCCTGGGGCCGGGCCGCACAGTGTGCACACTGCAGTGGGAAGGAACACGGACCACCTCCCGGTTCCAAAGCCTTCTGCTCGTCAGGATCGCCTTTGAGAACACGTGGGGTGCATTTCACAGGCACCGATCCGCACGCCTCACAACCCTGAGCTGCTATTCCTGGCCTTACCACCGCAGGATCGCAAGTGCTGCGCTCTGTGAAGACTGGAACCCCAGAGGGCAACGTTTAAGAGCAGGCACGGGGTTGAATTCTGGTCATTTTTCTTCCTTTATGTGTTTGAACAAAATAATTTTGATTGGTCATGCCCCATTAGTAAAAGCAACGTAACTACCTCAAAATTTGAGAAAGGGAAGCTAAGAGTGTTTTTTTATTATTTTTTGTTTTGTTTTGTGTGTGGTACTGGGGGAAAATTCTTGAAGTGGTTAGATCAGGAATGATTCCAAAATATCAGCTATCTCTGCTTCCTGACTGCAGGGTACTTCTTACAATTCTTATGGATATTAAAACAGCCAATGCCAAGCAATGCAAAAAAGAAAAAAGATAGCACCTTCCCCTAGGTCAGGGCTGGTCATCCCGGCCGCCCCCAAGGCTGGAGGCATCTGCCTCCCCAATGCTCCCCAGTACTTTTTTCAAAAGTAAAACCCTTGCGATTTCTTGATGTCCGAGTGCTTCGGTACCTGCACTGACACTTTGAATCTGCGTACTGAGTTGGAGGCCAGGCTGGACTACATAGTAAGATGCTCTTTATAAGAAGGAAAATTAAAGTAGAACATCAGCAAACATCCATAAAGAAGTGCAGCTGCGGAGGCGGGGTGAATTCGCTGTGAGTTTGAGACCAGCCTGGGCTACACAGTGAGTCCCAGGTCAGTCTCCATCGTACAGTGAGATCCTGTCCCCAAAAACAAAAACAAACAACAAGTGAGGAAATTCTAACTACTTTATGAGAGGCGGGAAGCAGAGAGGAGGGACTTAGCCCCCAAGGAGGGGCAGGGCCCAGGTTTAGTCCGAAGGTCACAGTAGCGTGACTCAACCAGACACTCAGGATATTTCCGCACATCAGGGGATCGATTCTCCCGCAGGACACCGACCATGACCCTCTGAGCACCCGAGGGACGCGGTTCCCAGGAAGGGCACACGGAGTCCATGCATAAAGCGGGGCAGCTCGGGAAAGCCAGGAGGAAACGGCTGAAACGCACTTCTTGGGAGGGAGCTGAGGCCAGAGTGCCGTCCCGGGAGAC
>NW_022952011.1:0-5364 GCF_012274545.1 Fukomys damarensis | reverse complement strand
CCCGAGGCCGTCTGGCCGTGTCCCCCGGCTGGGTGCCTCAGTCGTGAGGCAGCTGAAGAAGCTGTTCTTTGCAGCCGGGCCGGCGAGAGGGGGCTTTGCGGAGAGTTTGGGACGCTGGGAGGTGTGGTGGGGATGTCAATGCCTTCCCGGTGCGGCCACGGGCGGCCTTTTCTGTTAAGGGAAACCTTGAAAATTGTTTTTAAGAAATTCCCCCCCTTTTTTTCTCCCTCCCCGTGCCGGGAATTGAACTTAGGGCTTCGAGCTTGCCTGGCAGGCACTGTACACTGAGCTACTTCCCTGGCCCAGAATCCCCATTTTTGTAGAATGCACCTCATACTTGTTTCACCATTCTTTGAAAACTTGAGAAACGGGTGCTTGCCTGTTCACCTGCATAAAATTTTGTACCAAAGGGCTTTCCGGATCACAGAAATGACTCTGCGATTAACTCATGGTTAATGGGGTTGGATTGTGAGGCTCCGCTCCAACTGCACAGCGGGCGCAGGGTTGAGTCTGTGCGTCCGGATGAACGGCAGCCGCTCCGCGTGATTGCTCACCTCTGTCTGGCTGCTCACCCTACTGCGCAAGTAAAGTTAGCCTTGCGGGGAAGTTTTTGAACGTTTATTTTCTTTCGCTGTCCTTGCAGTAGCAGAGAATTCGTACCCAACTCCAAGGGAGGGAAAATGGTTTCTGCTAGGGACAACGTTCTGAAAGGGCTGCCTGTGAAACCCAGAGTGAGAAACACAGGGAAGAGGGGAATGACGTGCACGTGGACCTGTGATATTGACAGTGGCGGCGAACGGAAGGCTGTCGTCTCTGAAATAACCGGGATCGTGCTTGGAAGGTTTCTTTGTGGACACGGATTTAAAATTAAAATGTTGCTTGAGATCAATTTTGTGCAAAGTAAACACTGAAGTAGAGGTAAATCGCCTTGCTTAGGGTCCACAAACGTAATACTGAATAGGAAAAAAGGGATTTTTGAGTAGGAAGGAGCACGTCGGAGTCAAAGGGAGTTGGGTTTGTGCAGCTGGGTGAAAGCGGCAGGTAGAACAGTGAGCTCCTCCCAAGGTGATTGTTCTTAGTGTGAGCATGATCGCAGCGCTGGGTGCTGAGAGGGCTCAGGCCTAATGAAAGGAGGGACGCACCTGCCTTAGGGTTGGGTGGGGTTAACCCGAGTTCAGTTTCCTGTACCAAAATACATTTGTTTAGTAAAGAAGGGCAAGCCAGGCATGGTGGCGCACGCCTGTGATGCCAGCACTCGGGAGGCTGAGGCAAGAGGATCGCTGTGAGTTGGAGACCAGCCTGGGCCACCTAGTGAGTTCCAGGTCAGTCTCGACTACCTCGTGAGACCCTGTCTGGAAATAAATAAATAAAGGAGGGGAACACTGTAACGTTATTGTAAATATGTGTTCTCTTACTACTGCTCAGTTCACCTCATCATTTGTGAGGGAAACTGGAAATTAGGAAGCTGGTCTTACAGGCTTAATAATCATCAGTGGACATCATCACTGAAGTAGAGGGGCG
Source organism: Fukomys damarensis (assembly GCF_012274545.1). Taxonomy (NCBI): domain Eukaryota; kingdom Metazoa; phylum Chordata; class Mammalia; order Rodentia; family Bathyergidae; genus Fukomys; species Fukomys damarensis. The sequence goes on along the minus strand of NW_022952011.1, from coordinate 3,843 downwards.
GGGTGCTGTGGATTTAGCTCCGTGGTTCCACCACCTGCCCCGCAAGTGCAGGGACCTGAGTTCAATCCCCGGTACCAAAAAAAAAAAGAGAGATAGAATGGACCAGGGGTTTGACTCAGTGGTTCTGCTGCCTGCCTTTCAAGCACGAGGGCCTGAGGTAGATCCCTGGTACAAAAGAAAAGAAAAGAAATAAAATGAGAAGGATTTATCTTGGATTCAAAGGATTGCAAGGTAAAGTGATGTTTTCTGTTGTGTGAGTCCTGCATGCGGGAATTTAGCTCAGGAACGCCCCCCCCGTTGTTTTTTTCAAGCTTTTTTTGTTGGTGGTGGTAGCTGGAATTGAACTCAGGACCTTTTGCTTGTGAGGCAAGTGGCAGAACCACTGTGCTAAGACCCACCCCAGTTTTTTTCAAGCTTTGAGACTGGTCTTATTCATTTGCCCAGGCTAGGAAGGACTTTTCATGCTGCGTACACTTGACTGCTGCAAAGCTTGACTGCTAGGAAGACAGGCGTGTGCGGCATTTTGCCAGTTCAAGGTTGGGGTTCCCCGATCATGATTTACCGAGACTTCGGGGCTTGGGCAGAGTGAACCTGAGGGAGGCAGGGTGGTGCACCCCTGAATCCCACCCCTTGGGAGAAGGAGACAGGAGCATTGCAGCACCGAGCTCAGCCTGGACACTTGAGCGGGACCCTGTTTCAGTATGAAGTGCATATTATGGGATGTATTTCAAGTCTAACGTGTGAAGCTCTGATTTAAATCTTTTTTTTTTTTTTTTTTTTTTTTTTTTTTTTTTTGGTTTTTGAGACAGGGTCTCACTATATAGTCGAGACTGACCTGGAACTCACTGCTAGCCCAGGCTGGTCTCGAATTCACAGTGATCCTCCTGCCTCAGCCTCCCTAGTGCTTGGGATTACAGATGTGAGCCACCATGCCCTGCTCCTGAATTGAATCCTTAGTATTGAGGAAAAAGAATTATTGGAGGAAATTTTCCAGCTTTACAATCCATTTACTGTTCTCACTGGTGGTGTGTGGTGCGATCGCTGTTCGTGATGGTGGACAGCAGTAAGGAGTCGCTGCTCTGTCCGCAAGTTACACCCAGGGTGAACAGCCAGTGATTTGCAGTGCACTGTACTCCATACACTTCCTGAGCTATTGAGTATTCTATTTTGAATTTGTCTGTGTGGGACATAAATTTCCCCAAATACAGATGAGGGGATGTGTGCTGAGCAGGTTTAAAGGCAGCAAGGGTTGACAGTGATGCTTGATTGATCAGGTATGCTCTGTGCATTTTCAGTACATTTGAGACTGGTCCTGTTCCTCTGGGTTGATCATAGTATTTTCCCTTTGTAACTCAGATAGCATCTGTAGACTCATTTCTTCAACTCTTCGTAATGTCCTCTGTAGAACATGACATTCCTCAGATGGCTTTCTGTGTGGATCGCTGTGTTACTCAGGTTCTCCAAAGCAATCCACTGAGGAAAATAGTATGAGTACTATCTGGAAAACGGAACACAACTCTGGGGTTTCATGGGTCTTTATGTGTTTGTTTTTGTTGTTGTTGTTTTGTTTTCCTTTGACTTTTTTTTCATGTTAAACCTCACTTTATTTTTTATGTTTTCATTGAGTTTATTGGTACTTTTTAGGTATGCAGTACAGTTACCTTCACCATTGGGATCTTGTACCTTTACATGACTACCTTGGTTCTCATTTCTTCCCCATACTCCTACCCTCCCTTCACATCACCTAATCCTAGTTTTCTGAGGTGTCTCCATACTGGTTTCCGCAGTGCTTGCACCGGTCTGCACTCCCACCAACAATGGAGAAGGGTTCCTCTCTTCCTCCAACCCCGCCGACATTTGCTGTGATTGATTTCTGGATAGCAGCTTTTCTTTCCGGGGTGAAGTGGAATCTCTGTTGTTTTCACCTCTGTCTCTCGAATGACCAGTGAGGTTGAACATTTTTTATTATGTTTATTTGCTGCTTTTACATGTTTGTCAAAGATGAGGTAGCTGAGTGCATCTGGACTTGTTTCTGAATCTTCCAATCTATTCCATTGATCCTCAGGTCTGTTTCTTTGTCAGTACCATGCTGTTTCTATCACAGTGGCTTTGTAGTATAGTTTCAAGTTGGGAATTGTGACACCTCCTACCATGTCTGTGCTGCCTAGAATGGCTTTTGCTATTCTAGGTCTCTTGTTCTAAGTGACTTTTTGGATTGTTTTCTGTGTTTTGTGAAATATGCTGTCGGGATTTCAGTTGGGATTGCATTGAGTCTGTACAGCAGTTTTGGAAGTGTGGCCGTATTGGTTCTTCCTACCCCAGAACAAGGGATGTGTTTCCGTTTTCTCATTTCCTCTTTGATCTGTTTTTCAGAGTGCTGTGGTTTTCTTTTCTTTTTCTTTTTCTTTTTCATTGAGTTTAATGGTACTTTTTTTTTCCTCATTGAGTTAGTTGGTACTTTTTTTAAAGGTTTTTTTTTTGTTTGTTTGTTTGTTTTTTAGTTTTTTTGGGGGGGGCGGGGATTGAATTTGGGTCCTTGGGCCTGCAAGGCAGGCCACCGAGCCCCTGAGCTAAATCCCCGGCCCCTGTTGGTACTTTTTAAGTGTACAATACAGTTTTATCACTGGGATCTTGTACCTTTACATGACAAGTCTTTGTTTTCATTTTGTCCACATACCCGTGCCCTCCCTTCACCCGCTCTGCCCTCCCCTGTTTACAAAGACTTTGTTTGCATTTTTTCCTTCTCTCCTGGTTTTTCTTTTCCCTGATTTCCTTTCCCCTACCCTTCCCATTTCCCGTACACTTTTAGCCCTTTTCTTCCTATTTCCCGTGGTCAGTTATACATTTTGGATCTTATTTACACTTTTAGTTTTTTTTCACACCAGAGAAACTATTTGGTATTTACACATGTGTGTCTTAGTTATTTCACTTAAGAATATGGCCTCAATATGCATCCATTTTCCTATGAATGACTCCAGTTTCTCATTCTTTATGGCTGAGTAGTACTCCATTTTATAGAAAAAACACATCTTTATTTTTCTTTTTTCTTTTTTCTTCCAGTACCAGGGATTGAACTCCGGTCCTTGCACTTGCAAGGCAGGCCACCGAACCGCTGAGCTAAATCCCTGGCCACCACATCTTCTTTATCCAGACTCCAACTGATGGTCAGTTGGGCTGTTTCCAAGTTTTAGCTATTACAAACTGTGCTGCTATAAACATAGGTGTGCATATATCACTGTGTTATGATTCTTTTAATTCGTTTGGAAAGGTGCACAGCAGAGGGATGGCTGGGTTAAATGGAACCTATGGTCCTAGTTCTTTGCGGTATGTCCATATTGATTTCCACAGTGGTTGCACCAGTCTGCACTCCCAGTAACCGTGGAGAGGGGTTCCTTTCTCCCCACAGGAGTGCTATTGTTTTCAATGTAGAGGTCTTTTTCTTCCTTCGTTAGATTGATTCCTAGATCTATCTTTCTTTTCTTTCTTTCTTTGGATGCCATTGTAATATTGCTTCCCTAATTTCTCTCTCAATGAGCCTTTTATTTGTGTAGAAGAAGGCTACTGAATTTTGGGGTTTTTTTGTTGTTGTTCTTTTATTTGGAGGGGGGTAGTTTTGAGACAGGGTCTCACTATGTAGTGGAGACTGACCTGGAACTCTCTGTGTAGCCCAGGCTGGTCTCGAACTCACAGCGATCCTCCTGTCTGAGCCTCCCGATGGCTGGGATTACAGGCGTGCACCACCACCACGCCCGGCAAGGCTATTGATTTTTGAGTGTTGACCCTGTATCCAGCTATTCTGTTGCTTTTGTCAATTAAGTCAGGAAGTCTTTTGGCAGAATTTTT
>NW_022952009.1:0-231 GCF_012274545.1 Fukomys damarensis | reverse complement strand
ATCTGTGTCACTCACTAGGCAAGAGAACCAAATCAGTCACAATGGCGTCCAAGCATGAGGAAATCTAGAATGGATGGTGGAGGAAAGGAGAGGAGCTGATGAATATCTCACTTGGCCTTAATTACCTGTGTTTTAACTTTTTTTTTTCCTATCAGTCTCATGCTTTGTGGGATTGTACTCTAATTCTAGAATAAAATAGTAAAGCATAGTCTTTTGTCTCTGTCTCTGTAG
>NW_022952008.1:0-401 GCF_012274545.1 Fukomys damarensis | reverse complement strand
GGTCTGCACCTCCAGAAATATTGAGAGGTGGTGGCACCTTTAAAAGGTAGGCCTTGGGCGGGGCGGGGGGAGGTTGGCTCAGTGGTGCCACCGCCTTCCTCACAAGCACAAGGGCCTGAGTTGATCCCAGGTGCCAAAAAATAAAAATAATTTAAAAAAATAATAAAAGGTGGGCCTGGTGGGAGGAAGTGATGTCATGGGGTGTGTCCTTGTATAGTGAGACCTCCCCTTCCGGGCCCCTCCCCTTCTGGTCCCTTCCCCTTTTCAGTATCTGTGAGGTTAACAGCTCCCTTCCCTGGCTCCTTCACCAGCGCTGGGGACGATGTGCTGAGCCTGGTGAGAGGCTCAGACCAGCAGCTAAGGCACCTAAACTCCTCCAAAGCTGAGTCTCTGAGGCCTTT
>NW_022952007.1:0-200 GCF_012274545.1 Fukomys damarensis | reverse complement strand
CAGATGGGGTCCTCAGAGCTTTTCCCTCCATCAGAACGAACATGTATGACTGCGAGAGGGAACGGGCAGCAGACAGATAGAGCAGCTTTTCCGTTTTCGTTAGTGCGTAAAATTTTAATATAAATACGGAATGGAGACATTAATGCAAGGCAAAAATTTTCAAAAACAAGTTTCAGCAGTTCAATTTCATAACGATTAGA
>NW_022952006.1:0-207 GCF_012274545.1 Fukomys damarensis | reverse complement strand
AATCACACAGTTGCAGCACCTTTCTCTGTGGAGTACTTCACATTCACGAACCTGACCGCCTTTACTTTAAACGGCTAAGGGGTGCGAGAAGCTGTTTCCCGCGGAAAACCACACTTTAAACCACAGAAGCCCTCTGCAAAGTGGGTTTGTGTTCTAACATCAAACTGAACCTATCCCCAAGTATACGGAGCTCTGGAGGCTTGTGTG
>NW_022952005.1:0-262 GCF_012274545.1 Fukomys damarensis | reverse complement strand
ATTTTACCCTAAAGAGAGAAAATTTGAAAGGGAGAAGAGGAAAAAATAAAGAAATGAAAGAAGGAAAGGAGATTAGAAGCAAGGCTGAAGGACAAAGAAAGATTACCCAAGCCTGAAGAAACTGATGAGTAATTCCACTCCAAGCATCTGCCATATCCTCTGACTAGAGTGTTTGGTTGGATACCATTACAGGGAGAGGCCCACTGAACCTGGGACTCAGAGCAGCAGTGGCTTGGTTTCATCTCAGAGTTTCTAGTGTTAA
>NW_022952004.1:0-272 GCF_012274545.1 Fukomys damarensis | reverse complement strand
GCCCTCCCTGCTACTCCCCACAGGCTCCTGTGTTAGCTGCTAGGTTGCAGCTGGGATGGAGAATGGCAGTACATAAACCCCTGAAAGGAGGAGATGCCAAGACACTTCTGCTCTCCTGCTCTGGCTCAAGTAGTATCTTCTCCATGGCCCCAGATCCAGCCAGAAAGGCCCACTCTGATGCAGGTCCCACTGAGTGACTGTGACCCCAAGCTAGGATGACACCACTTTCTCCCTCTCCCAGCAGACTCCAGGTGGAGGTGGCTTTGTGCTGG
>NW_022952003.1:0-213 GCF_012274545.1 Fukomys damarensis | reverse complement strand
AATGACAAGAACCCCTTAACAGCTGCGAGAATCGTAACTCATACCTGTCTGCATGTCATAAACTTTGGGTACTATTTAGCTGGGCAGTGAGAGAGCCCTCAAGGATGTTGACTCCGTGGATATGGTGAGGGTCGATTGCCCACAGCAGGGAGACTGTCCCCAAGCCCGAGGAAATGCATCCTGCTTGAGAAGGCCAGCCAGACACAGCCTAAG
>NW_022952002.1:0-212 GCF_012274545.1 Fukomys damarensis | reverse complement strand
TCAAATCGAAATCCATTCATGACCTATTCAGAGCAACCCCAGGCAGTGCAGGATTGGACCTCCCCACCTCCGCCTACACAGTGTCAACCCCTCAGATGGGAACACAAGCTCTCCCCACGGGAATATTTGGACCCCTGCCAAAAGGCAGTGTTGGAATCATCCTAGGAAGGAGTAGTTGGATTTTAAAAGGGCTTCTTCCTTTAACCCTAATT
>NW_022952001.1:0-505 GCF_012274545.1 Fukomys damarensis | reverse complement strand
GCACATGAAAACATTACTAGTGCCTGGGGAGTTTAGATTTACCTGGAGGAGCACTAAAACTCCATGCTGGAGGCCTTGCAATTGAGTCTTCATCTTCAAGAGCAGTGGTTTGGTGAGCTATCAGTCTGCAAAAACGGATTTAGTTGCCGTCACAATGTCTTAAACAGTTGGTGCTATGGGGTCAATAACAGAATGTGGTTGCCAGTGGGTGCATCAGGATTTAGGGAATGCCTCGATTCTTCTGTCAAAACATAGATAATGGGGCCGGGGAATTTAGCTCAGTGGTTCTACCGCTTGCTTTGCAAGCACAAGGTCCCAAGTTTGATCCCCAGTACCAACAAAACAAAACACAGATAATGTCTTCTCAGTCATATAATCAGAAGCCTTGCTTTCATCACCCTAACTGCTATAGTATATTTTCCACTGTGAGAGGTGTGTGATAAACCCTAACAAACCCAGGGACCTGTCAGCCAATCAAAGTTTCTTGGCACTATGGGATTAGATT
>NW_022952000.1:0-231 GCF_012274545.1 Fukomys damarensis | reverse complement strand
AAAATTACCAACATTTATCAAGAACTCTTTGTGCACAGCCATCACGTGCACAGTGTAAGCAGTCTGCATTAATTGTCTCTCTCAATGCTTATCACATTCCTGTAAGATAAATATCACTAACAACACGCCCTACCTTGCAAATGTGAAAACCTGGGCATACACAAGTTAAGTTACTTGCCCTGAGACATACAGCTGGCAAGTGGCAGAGATAAGAGGTGAACCCAGACAGCC
>NW_022951999.1:0-404 GCF_012274545.1 Fukomys damarensis | reverse complement strand
GGTGCCACTGCCTGCCTCACAAGGGCAAATTCCCAAGTTCATCCCCGGTACAAAAAAATAAAAAATTGCCTCAGACCTTCATAAAGTAGGAGATGCTCAGTATAACTCATACTAAATAATAATCATTCTGTGCATCATAGTATACCTGTGTTTTTGCTTGGCAGTAGTAGTGGAATGAAGTTGTGTGTGTGTGTGTGTGTGTGTGTGTGTGTGTGTGTGTGAGTCTTGTACTTTTCTTTCTTTTCTTTTCTTTTTGTCTTTGCCTAAAGGAGGCTCAATGAGACAGTGACGCTTCCAGGCCACTGCCTTCTCTTCCCATGCTATTCATTCCACACCACCTCCGCTTGCTCGCAGGACCTGGTCATGTGTCCCTGCCTTGGCACTGGATGCAGAGACTATGGGCA
>NW_022951998.1:0-806 GCF_012274545.1 Fukomys damarensis | reverse complement strand
TTGCAGCGGTGGTCAACAGAACTCTCTTCTTGGGGAACATGTTGTCACTGTCAACCGAGGTCAGGATCTGAGGCATGCCCAGTTTAGGACATGCCCCACACTCACAGGGACTCTACATACCTTCTTCCCTGAGTAGGATGGGTAGCCACCTCCAGAGCACTGGCTTTCACTCTCACAATGGACTCCCATTTCCCAGGGCCATCCCCTAACCAGTGCTGACCATTGGTGAATGGCTTCTCCACTTGGGATGTGGGCAGGTGGGCTGTAGGCAGGGAGGGCATAGTCACAGCCACACACTATGTCCTCTGTAAGAGGGGACCTGCCTTCTTCCTGCTGTCCCAGAACTAGTGTGTAGATAGGGTCCATAGCCCAGAGTTTATCTCAAGAAGGTGGATTGTGGCCCTTAAATGGCTGCCTATGGAGGTTGTGAGTTACCCAGGACAACAGGTATTCAGGTGAGAGTGGACGTTTGTGGGAAGGATTCAGTTATGTACCATCTTAGCCCTGGCCATGTCTTCTCAACCAGGACCCACTCAACAAGGTGCTGGTGTGGTGGGTGCTGCTGGCATGGTGAGTTCAGCACAGGGTGGCCCCAGGAGTTGTCTGCCCTCCCTGGACTTCTAGAGTGTTTCTCCAGCTTCTTCCTAGCAGTTCTTTCCTTCATGATGCTATATATGACAGAGGCAGTGTCCATCTGGTAGCTGAAGGAGCCCATTTCTGGGGAGGGCTATCTCTCGGAGGGTGACACCAGGGAGTCTGAATCCCTGGGTTGTACCATGAGGTTTATGATGTCTTCCAGTGAGGTC
>NW_022951997.1:304-517 GCF_012274545.1 Fukomys damarensis | reverse complement strand
ACAACCATAAAAGTTACATGACCATTGTACACATTTTACAGATGATGGGGGATTGCATTATTTACAGCTGTGTTTATACCATTTCATGTAATTATTTTTTCCATAAAGTTTCAGGTGTGTCAACATTGTTTTATGGGCTTCTACTTTTAATTTTTCTTCAATGAATTATGTCACCTGATCAAATAAATTGTGCAAATTTTAGACTAAAGTAAG
>NW_022951997.1:0-228 GCF_012274545.1 Fukomys damarensis | reverse complement strand
ATATTGAGGATGTACTCAAGCGAAATAAATAAGTCACACGTGTACATACAGAACAGTTTCTCTGGTGTGAACAAACTATAATAGTACATAAGGTCCTAATGAGATAATTGACAATGTGAAAAAGGAAGAAAATGGTTAAAGGTGTAGGGAAAGTGTGAAGGGTAGCGGAAAATCAATAAGGGTAGAGAAAAAAGTAGGAGAAAATGAAAAATGGAAATAAAATGTTTG
>NW_022951996.1:0-202 GCF_012274545.1 Fukomys damarensis | reverse complement strand
TCTGAGAAATGTCTGTTCATTTCAGATACCCATTTTTGAATTGGGTCTTTGTATTTGGGGAGGCTGATTGTTTTGAGTTCTTTATATATTCTAGAGAGTAGTTCTCTGTGTGAGGATCAGCTGGTAAACATTTTTCCCTCATTGTAGGTTGTCTCTTAGCTCTGTTGGTGGTTTCCCTAGCACTGCAGAAGCTTTTTTTTTT
>NW_022951995.1:0-707 GCF_012274545.1 Fukomys damarensis | reverse complement strand
CATTATATCTGACTTCTACCTCATCTTGCAAAAATGTCCAGAACAAAGAGGGCAACAGTGAAGGGAATCTAGAAATAAATGCCAGACTATGTTCTTTGGAGGAAAAATGTACCCAAAGTAATTTCTGATACTACACAAGTGCGAGGTGACACCAAGTAAGACAAGCAGAATGAGAGGACTAAGAGGCAGAAGTTATCACACAAGAGGAAAATTTGACCCAAGCTACAGGGACTGTCTGTAAGCACCATGCTTTGGGGTCCTTGGTGTAGAACATACTCAGGAGTGTAGTGATTTCCTTCTGTGCTTTGATACAGGTAACAGGCCTGTGTCTGTGTCTTCTCTACACTTCTCTGTTCAGTTCATCACGTTTAGTTTCCTTAGCAAATACAATCTTAAACAGCTTTGCCTAATTATCTGATTTGTCTCCAAAAACAACCATGAAACTCTTCTCTATAAAGCTACATATTTAAGTGTTTTATATTTTCTGAAATATTCTTTCTACCATGAATCTTTCTCTTGATTGAATTCTCTGGTCTGCCTTTTTTTTTTTTCAGCTTTAATTGAGTTTATTGGTACATTTTAGGGTTACAGTACAGTTGCATTCATTGTTTATGAACATCAACCATCCATAAATCTAGTCCTTTTCTAGACTGTCAGAGCTTTTAACTTGAACACACGCACGCGCACACGCACACACACACACACAC
>NW_022951994.1:0-2091 GCF_012274545.1 Fukomys damarensis | reverse complement strand
TGGTCATCAAGTTCAACTGCATCAGATCAACATCCTTGACCTTTGTAGTTCATGAGCATTTTCTGATGTCTGCTGTGGACCACGTTTGAGGGCTAATGCTTTCCTTCTATTCAAGGCAAAGTCAAACATATGGGATAATGGGCATTCTCCATGCCATTTCTGCCACCAGCAGTTTTCAAGATCTTAGTAAATCACCTTCCCCTACTTGCACCTCTTCTAGGGTATAGATAATATTTGCTGATAGATTTCATTGACCTCTGTTTTGTCTTCTGTTTATTTCATTCTCTTCACTTTCATCTGCACTTTTTCCTCCTGCTCCTCTTCATGCTCCAATGCATCCTCCTCGTCCTCCTTTTTGTTCCTGAAACTCAGATAGCAATGAATTGAAATTCTACAATATGAAATGTCTTCTATGTAACTACAAGCAAAAGTTATTAATGCCATGTGTCCATGTTTGCCTGTGTGTGCATACACGTGTGGGCCTTAGATTTCTAATCAGGTTAAAGACAGTTTGCAACAAGAAACACCGCAAACCAAAGGGTTCATATTGCAGGGACTGCAGTGTTTTTACTCAAGAAGCATCCATTACTGATGGAATAACACAGAAACGTAATTAAAAGTAAATCTGAAGCCAAGTCCCTGGTTCTTCTCCCCAATAAGGTTGAGTTTGGATCAAACTTTGAGGTAATGTGTGGTTTTAGGACCACTGAAAAAGTGAGAGTAAGACCTTTATGGTAGAATTTCTGTTTGAGTGGTTGAGAGACTCAAACTATTAGCCACAAGATGATATTTGAGGCTATCCCTTATCTAATTAAAAATAAAATCAGCTATTGCTCTAAATAATGTTTTGAGATAAATATAATGATGAAATATACAATATAAGAAGTGTGCAATGTAAGGTTGGATATGTTGCAGTCTTACCATATATCAGGCTTGTATTAAGTAAGACGTTATCTCATTTTCGTTCCACCACAATTTTCCAAGGGATAGATAAATTTTCTACTGTCATGTAACAACAATGATCTCGCAGGAAGATAGATTTCATGAAAGAGCAACGTTGAAGTGGACTGAGGGAGTAGAATAAGAAATGATGCTCAAATGAGAGAATAAGTGGCAGACAGATGTCAGCAGAGCAACCTACCAAAGGCATAGCTGGCTGTTTCGGTTCCAAACATGAATCGTATATTCAAGTGAAAGAAAGATAAAAACAGGAAGTTCCTAATACCTACGAAGACTAGTAGAACCAATTGTTGGAGATCAAAATATGAAGTAAACGCAAGTGAAGCTTTTTTTTTTATGTGAGAGGAACATATTCCAACACAAATTCAAATAAACTGTGATGCAGAAGCAACAGTGGTGTGTGCCAGATTAAGGGTAAGTAATTAAATGATGAGCGACTCCACACAAGGAGATTGGGCATGGCTGTATAGGGGAGACAGCAAAAGTTATACTTTTTTAGCATAAGTAGGATTCTGATCATCCAGCACAGCACTAAATTTGCAGAAATTATCAGTAAATAAACCATACAAAGAAAGAAGAGCCTTATATAATACCTAGCCAAAGGGGGCACTATATACATTAGAAAAACATCAGACAAAAATTAAACTATTCTAACAAATCCTGAGGCGAACAACTTTAATAGAAGAAGTTATTATTCTTGAATCTATACGATATAGTATTTAATGACTCAAAATCTCACAGACTTAAATAAAAAGATTAAGGGACAGAAGAAGCTTGATTTTGGTTTTTTCCAGCCACCTTTTTATGTGCTCTTCCCTCGCTCTTTATGGCCCACTCTCCTCAGATCACACAACCCCAAACAAGACACAATTTTCAGATAAGTGGCTCCTCCCAAACAATGAGGAATAGTTCACATTTCTCCTCAGGTGATAGAGAATAAAGTTGAGGTACCGCTTGTCACTATTCAGATCCGAACGGTCAGGTAAGCTGGAGAGACCCTGGAAAGACAAATGAAGTCAAAACAACAGCTGAAAATAAATAGTCAGAAGTTAAGAAGTCCCATAATAGGAAGCTATAAAGTGCTACCAAACAGATGAACAAGAGAAATCAAGCAGAGAGAGAGAGAGAGAG
>NW_022951993.1:0-287 GCF_012274545.1 Fukomys damarensis | reverse complement strand
CTACCTCAAAAGCACAAGGACTTGAGTTCAATCCCAGGTACCAAAACAAAACAAACAAACAAATCTATCTATCTATCTATCTATCTATCTATCTATCTATCTATCTATCTATATATAGAGAGAGACTGATTTGTTATGAATATAAATAAAATATTCTAAAGAAAATACTAAGAACCTAAATGTAGTGATATTTAAGTAAATAATGATGACTAAACTTGCACTTCCTCCAGAAATGCAAATTTACCAGATTACTTGAAAGTCAGTTCATATGGTTTATCCATTGGTAG
>NW_022951992.1:0-251 GCF_012274545.1 Fukomys damarensis | reverse complement strand
CCCCCCCAAGTATATCTTGAAATTTTGTACATGTAGTGAGAATACAATGGGAATCTTGAAATACTGTATGGCAAAGTGGTTTTAAACCTCTAAATGATGTACAAATGTGAATTATTATCTCTATTTATACAACAAATAAAAACCACTGGCCTTCCAACTCGCATTGCAGTGTGCATTTTGAAAATACTGTCATCATCCTTGCTACTCATTAGTATCTTTTTCTTTTTAACTTCATTTTCAAGAACGTTTCC
>NW_022951991.1:0-217 GCF_012274545.1 Fukomys damarensis | reverse complement strand
TTAAATTCTGAGTTAAAAAGTTAACATTCCAAGTATCTGAAATATATAAATTTATAATTTGTATATTGTTGATAAGATTAAACATTTCTATTTTGAAAATAAAATGATGAGCGAAAATGTTACATTTTAATTCATTATATTTTCATGTTGTTAATATAGGAAATGTTGTAACTGTACTACCTAGAAAGTACCCATAAATTCAATTTAAATTTTTAAA
>NW_022951990.1:0-387 GCF_012274545.1 Fukomys damarensis | reverse complement strand
ACGCACACAGGCCTGAGCACACTTGCTCACATGTGTAAATTCATACCAACACCTCTGCTCTAATCCAACAATACAGATTTCATTCTGGTCATCTCCTTATTTGTAGCATAATTCTCTAGTAAATTAAAACCTGGTCCTATGACCTGTGTTTAGATGTCCCCCTGAGCCTCGTGTAGTCATTGGTGGGACTCTTTTAGAGGTGACTGGATCGAGAGTGTGTGAAGCTAAAATTGATTTGTGATACAATGGGAGGTTCAAAGGCACTAGGAATAAGGGTGTGAGTGCTGCCCACCTTAAGTAGCCTGGAGAAGGTACAAGGGACAAACAGATACTGTCACGGTCCCTTGTTGCTATTGCTGTCTTTGCCTGCCATGAACTGTTTCTCCT
>NW_022951989.1:0-220 GCF_012274545.1 Fukomys damarensis | reverse complement strand
ACTCTTTATGGGGAACCTGAAGCACAAATGTTTGTGGTGGCCCCAGGGAAATGAAAATGAAACCCTATACAACAGAACTGGAAGTCCATATTACATTCAAGGTAAGAATCACTCACCATCTGTATAAAAAATATGAACTTCCATAAGGCAGAGGAGCCTTCTCAGAAATAAATATTCAACGTCAAAGCCAGCTACTCAAATGCCCTATTATGCTCAAGTA
>NW_022951988.1:0-339 GCF_012274545.1 Fukomys damarensis | reverse complement strand
TTTTCTTTTCTTAGCTTAGCAGCTTTATTGGATACACATTCTTGTGTTTGTGAAGCAGTGGAAGTGTCAAATGCTTTCTCACCTCTCAGTGATGCTTGTCCATTTAAAGGGGGCCTTTATTTGGACCCTACCTGGAACACAATGTAAAACACGTGATTAGGAAGAGCATGGTGTTTCATGCTAAAATTTGATGGTACTTACATGAAGGCAATTCAGGAAGACCTTGGAAGCAATTCACAGGATGATGAGCTTACGGAATAGCAAGTAATCGATCTCAAACTTGACCCTCCCTCAGTCCACTGAAATTGTCAAAAACAACAATAACAACAAAATGATGAT
>NW_022951987.1:0-680 GCF_012274545.1 Fukomys damarensis | reverse complement strand
AAAGTTGACAATGTGAAATAGGAAGAAAAGGGCTTAAGGTGTAGGGAAAGTGTGAATTGTAGGGCAGACGGAATATGCAGAAGAAACAATAGGATAGAATGATAAAATCGACAAAAAAGTTTGTAAATGGTAGGAGAGTAGGGACTGAAGGGAGGGCAGGGACAAGAGCAAAACATGAGAAACAAGACATGTCAAGTAGAGGTACAAGACAACAACAATGAATATAACAGTCCTGTATACCTCAAAGGGACCAATAGACTCAAGAAGGAAAAATGAATGCCCCTAACTGCACCATGCTTAAATGTGTGGGTGTTTCACTTGCAGCAAATGAACATTCATGTTGGACCCTTCCACTACTCTTAGCAGAAGCAGGGCCTTCTGAGGAAAACAAGGCTACCTGTGAGCTGGGTCCCTCACCTGAGAAACACTGTACTGCTCGTGCTGGTTATAGGACCTGCGGGAGGACCTTCTCAAAAGTTGGAGCTGCTATGATGCCCAATGGCCCATGCTGGGGCCCCCTTACCCCTTCTCTTCACAGGAGCCTCCAACTAGTAGCACAGTCCCTGTTTCCAGCCATTCCAAGGACCCAACCCTTCCAACATCATTGTGGCGGGGTATACCAAGATTTCACTACAAATTCAAGGCTGGGGAGGCACACCTGTGACTACTGAAGGAATCTC
>NW_022951986.1:0-492 GCF_012274545.1 Fukomys damarensis | reverse complement strand
ATTTCTCAAAATGAAAATGTCTTATGTTGTGACTCTCAAAACTATGGAAGTGAAGGACTAAGTAAGCCACCCTTAGAGGGAAGACTCAGTATCAGACCTACAACCACTGGCAAGGAGAGAGCCAGTGCAGAAGAGGAAGATGTGATCCTGATGTTCATTACTTTGAATCAGATCATGTGGCATTGAAAGAGAACAAAAATTATCAGAGATGGCTGCAGACAATTGCTGTCCTCGAGGCTCAGCACTCCCAAGTGGTCCCAGACCTTGAGAGCCTCAGCAAGCACCAGAGGGAAGTGCTTAAAAACCCTGTCGGATTTGTGGAGAAACTCCAGAAGGAGGCTGATACAGGGTTTCCACATCCACAGAGCGTTGTTCAATTGCCTGAGAATTTATGGGACCAATATACCAAGAGCCTTGGGGATTTTTAAAGAGTTTAAAAAACCATAAAAGACATACTAGGAGAGTTAAGTTATTTTTTGAAAGTAGGTTTAC
>NW_022951985.1:0-226 GCF_012274545.1 Fukomys damarensis | reverse complement strand
GAGGTGGAGAAGCGGGGGAGAGAGAGAAAGGAAGAGAATATTCAGCTGGGGTTATTCCTTCTTGGTGATAGCAACAATTTACTAACAACACCAATTAAAAAAATTAAAGACCTTTACATTATTAAATTTATTGTTTTATGTTTAGTTTTGAATATAGCTGTCAATTTCACATGTAGATAAGAATAGAAATCCTTTGACTAAACCAGTGAAACTTTAGATACTAGCA
>NW_022951984.1:0-203 GCF_012274545.1 Fukomys damarensis | reverse complement strand
CTGATCCTCCCAGAGCCCAAAGGCTGGGCCCGGACCAGTGCTCAGCAGCTCCGCCTCCCATGAACCCCCTGGCGTCCTCCATCAGGGCCGGAAGGTCCCGTGTAGAGGTCTGACCAGCTGGGTGCAGGGGTCTCAGGCCAGGGGGAATCCAGCCTCCTCTGTTTGGGGGGTCGAAACGTGCCCCAGGGAGACACTGTCGCCCG
>NW_022951983.1:0-241 GCF_012274545.1 Fukomys damarensis | reverse complement strand
TATCTTTCCAAAAGAACTAAAAGAATCATATCACAGAGAAGTATGCACACCCATGTTCATAGCGGCACAGTTTGTAATAGCTAAAACTTGGAAACAGGCTATTTGCCCATCATTTGGAAACTGGATAAAGAAGATGTGGTTTTTTCTATAAAATGGAATATTACTCAGTCATAAAGACTGAGAAAATAGATTCATTCATAGGGAAATGGATACATATTGAAGATATACTCCTAAGTGAAAC
>NW_022951982.1:0-323 GCF_012274545.1 Fukomys damarensis | reverse complement strand
GAACCTGGTCCAAGGCGTGTCGGGACTCTGACCCGGATGTGGAGCATCGTGGATGCTGGTCTGTCTGCCCTTCGGTGTGGAGCTCAAGGCTCCGGGCTGCAAAGTCACTCTATGAAGACTCATTTCCGGATGACTCCTCTGCTGTGATTTGGGTTCCTGATGATTTTATGCTCTTAAGTGCACCTACCAGTTATTTATTATCTCAGCATGTTGTGAAAGACACCACCCCAAACCGAGTGACTTTTACCTCCAGGCCAATACTCCACTCTCCTGCTGGACTGGCCATGGACTCTCTAGACTTCCCTGGACAGGGCCAGCTGTGT
>NW_022951981.1:0-1105 GCF_012274545.1 Fukomys damarensis | reverse complement strand
TGCATGATGGCAGGGAGCACAGTAAGACTGGTGGTGTGACAGGTATAGCCCCAAGGCAGAGAAGCAAGGAGGGAGAGCCCCACTCCAAGGACCTCAGCATGAGTCACCTGTGAGATATCTCCAGGCCCTACACACTCTTTCTTTTGAACGTCCCACCCAATAATCATATGAAAATGTGTCCAGTTCCCATAGGAAATATAATATTTGTTGTCACAAGTATTTTTGACTCTTAAAAAAAGTTATTTTGACTTTGCACTTTTTGTATTTTGCAGCTGATTATTTCTACCTCTCTCACCTTGACTCTCCAATACCACAGGTTCCTGAAAATCCTGCCAGGCCTGATGAATATAGTTCTGGGGCTAAGGATGGTGCCATGATCTTGACAGATGAGGGTATTTTCCCCAGAAGAGGGGGAGCTGAAAGGCTTTCCAGAAAGAAAAGACTATAAGAAGTTTCCAGAATAGTCTAGAAAGGATAAAGCATTTAGCCCTGACCATAGTTGAGAAAGAAGTCTGGACAAAGTCTATTTAGAAACATATTTTGGAGCTTAATGTGAATTTTAGAGTTTATTCTCTGGCTTTGAGGAGCAATGTGGCTTTTGAGAGAAGCTTGGCCTGTCCAGAAAACTGTGGGTGGAACTGGTGTGGGAAAACTTCAGGAAAGTGAATCAAAAACTTGGTTTTGAAGAACAAGTCTTACAGCAGAGCTTGATGTAGTAGAACCCAAATACTATCTGCACAGACTCTGCCTGCCATTTGCCCGTTTTCAGGTCATGTTGCTCCTTAAAGCTCCTCACTTTCTGAGCCTCCAACGTCCCCAGTTCCAGCCTCTCAAAGTCCCGGAACTGTTATCACTTTGTCTGGCCTTCTTAGTTCACCTTTCATTTCACTATTAAATTTTCCTTCCCCAAACACATTTCCACCTAAGTCACACATATAGCTTCTCTTTCTACCATAGAAAATAATTATTGTATAGAACTTTAAGGCAGAACCACATTACAGGTACCCCACCTTTTATTTCTCTTGAGTTTACAGCAAAGAAACTGGCTTAGGGAGGAAGAGTGACTTGAAAATGTCACAAGAATCAGGAATGGAGTTTATTGTCT
>NW_022951980.1:0-1164 GCF_012274545.1 Fukomys damarensis | reverse complement strand
AGCCTGGGCTACATAGTGAGTTCTAGGTCAGACTCAACTACACAGTGAGACCCTGTCTCAAAAACAAACAAACAAACATACAAAAAACACTACACAGTTTGTGGTACTTTGTTATAGGGGCTGTAGCCAACTAATACAGAACATCAGCTCACACGCCAAAATTATCTACCACTTTAAGGAAGGTAGAAACAGCAACAAATTAGGCACGAGGGTGAGTTTTAGGACAAAAATTAGTCATTTTGGGGGTCGGGGATTTAGCTCAGTGGTGCCATACTTGCCTTGCAAGCTCCAAGGTCCAAAGTTTTCCCTGATACTTTTTTAAAAAAAAAAAAAAAAAAAAAAAAAGTCATTTTTCATACTCCTGTAGATAAGAACAAGGTCTTTTTTCCTTTGTTTGCAATAGAGGAGATTGCTGCTGTCCTTTGCTGTTTCTTCACTACTTTGCTGCCTTCTGCCTACCATGAACTGTTTCTCCTCTGCAATGCCCCTCTGCCATGCTACCCTACCTTGGAGCCCAGACCGAAACCTCTACAAGCTGAGCCAAGTAAACCTTTTCTCCTTTTTGGGTGTCCAGTATTTTGTCTCAGAAATAAAAAAAGTAACTAAGACATGGTCTTTGGCCAATAACTTGGCTTTTGGACACATTGATTCTCTTAACAGCCAAATGGACACAATAATCTACTTTAAAAAAAAATTTTTTTTTTTTTTGGTATTGGGGATCAAACTCAGGACCTTGCACTTGTGAAGCAGACACAGTGACACTGAGCTAAATCCCCAGCCCCAATCTACTTAATCTTGAGATTTAAATAAGAATGCATGTGTGTGGAAATGGTACTATTTAAAAGTATGCTTTTCAGAAAAGATTATGCCCTCATCCTACTCCCAATTATATATAATTTAAACAATATTTTAAAATATAAATATGTGTATGAAAATCTGCCAAATGAGTGATTTTTCCACAGTGAAAATTTCAAATGTTTTCAAGTCTTAAATTTGAAATAGTTGAATTTTTAATTTATTTTTCTTGAATGGTATGTGTGTGTGTGTGTGTGTGTGTGTGTTTGCTAGTGCCCTAAACATGTGTCTGGTCTGCCTGGAAATAAATCCAAAACAGATTACACACAATTTGAATGTAATTTGAGTCTGGAAGTGAATGGAATTGGT
>NW_022951979.1:0-257 GCF_012274545.1 Fukomys damarensis | reverse complement strand
AATGTTATGAACCCTCATGAGCCCCAGACAACAGTTGCAGCCAGGACTCAGACATCTCTTGGCGAAGTTTTGCTAGAGCTCACTTTAGGGCTTGGCTGGCTTTTTCTGCCTTTCCAGAAGACTGAGGCCACCAAGTGGAATGGAGGTGGTACTGGTACTTTATTCCTAAAACCTTTGCCATTCCCTGCATTATTTGGGATATAAAAGAAGGCTCATTGTCACTCTGGAGGAAAGGGGGTAGTCAAAATCTGGAGACG
>NW_022951978.1:0-242 GCF_012274545.1 Fukomys damarensis | reverse complement strand
CCGTTCCTAAAATCTAGTTCTAAACCTATTCACTAGCTGATCAGTACCCATTACAGATAGACCGCAATTTTCAAGAGCATGGAAAACCACAGAACATCCCGATTAAAAAAAAAAGTCAATGCTATCAGCTTTCTTCTGTAAATTATGTGCTACGTGAAACCATCGCATATCAGGCTCAGGAACCCTAACTCTAACAGTAACCCAGAAGAGAATGAGGAAGGACACCCAGGGAGGTAATTGAA
>NW_022951977.1:0-289 GCF_012274545.1 Fukomys damarensis | reverse complement strand
TCAGTGTAGAGGTCTTTTGCTTCTTTCATTAGATTGATTCCTAGATACTTCATTTTTTTTGGACGCTATTATAAAAGGAATTCTTTCCCTAATTTCTCTCTCAGTGAGTCTGTTTTTTGTGTACAAGTAGGATACTGAATTTTTTAGTGTTGACCTTGTACCCAGGAACTCTGCTGAAAGTGTCAATTAAGTCTGGAAGTTTTGGCAGAGTTTTTTGGGTCTTCTCTGTAGAGTGTCATATCGTCAGCAAATAATGACAGTTTAACTTCTTCCTTTCCTATCTTTATTG
>NW_022951976.1:0-1405 GCF_012274545.1 Fukomys damarensis | reverse complement strand
TAAATGTAACTATTATGTATTATAAACATACAATAATAATAATAAATGAATAAATAAATAAAACACAATACATTAGCATTTCAAAGCATCTACTATACAACATAACTTTTTACTTGTAAAAGTCTTGGCAACAAAATAAACATAAAATCATAGCTCATTTTGTCTGGTTACAAAGACAACTGCAATCTTAGAGTAATTTTAAAGAAGGAAATGTTCAATATATGTACTACAGAATGTTGACAATAATCCTCAGACAACCCAGAGTCATACATAGCTGTAAACACAAGAACACCATTGACTCCTCTGTTGGACACCTGAACACAGCTATATTTTGATAAGCAACACTTCTTTTTTTTTTTTGGTACTGGGGATTGAACTTGGGTCCTTGCACTTGCAAGGCATGCCACTGAACAGCTGAGCTAAATCTCCCGCCCCATAAGTAACATTTCTTAAGCATATTTTCAAATATTTCAGTTGCAGACGCTTGACAAAGTACCTTTTTCCACCATGGAAGTATTCATTACTCAAAGTTTCAGAAATGCAAACAAATCTAGTTAATGTAAAGGAGACATTTGAATGTGCGCAGATGTTTAGATAGTGACCGGAGGAAAAGGCACAGAGCATCAAGTAGGGTCACAGACTTTTTAATGGAAAGGGAGCTTTTAAAACACAGAGGATCTTGTGTATGAAAGCAAGGAAATACATTGAATTTTCAATGTGATGAAATTCAGTGACATGAGTGGAAGTATTCAACAACAGAGCCAGGAAAAACACAGAGTAGTGATATCCAGAGACCCCACAGAACCTAAAAAGTATCTATGGAAAGGTGATATTGAAACCAAAAAATAATAACTCAAAAACCAGATATAATATTAACAAGCTACATGGTGTTGAGGAAAAATGCATTTGAATATGACATTTGAATCAAACCAACACTTCTGCTACAAAAATTCATTTTGGACTCGTTTTTTGAATTTGATCCCTGTAGGTACCAGAATTGCAACACATTCTGAACTTTTTAAAATCTCTCATAGTTAGATCCATATACATCTCTGGTGATAATATCGAGGTATCCATATTTTTATTCTTCCTTAGTGATTCCAATAAAAAATAAACAGGCATCAGTGACATGGCTTATGGATATAACCAGTCCAAATATATGTTGTTAATGAAATTTTTTAAGTAAAATATACATGCACTTTAAAAATAGATGCACATTTTAAATATATAGAGCTTTGACAATTTCACAAGTCATTTCTCAGAAACCACAGAAGTTGCCTGTTTATGTTTTAGTCAGACTGTTTATTAGTAAAAGCAGATTCAAGAATATTTGTGCAATTTAGTTAAAGAGGGACCAAAGGAATCAATATTTAACTATGAAACATTCAGTAAAAAAAATCCATAA
>NW_022951975.1:0-231 GCF_012274545.1 Fukomys damarensis | reverse complement strand
AGTGTGGAGAGTCCTCAAAAACTAAAAATAGAAATTCCATTTGACTAGCTATTCCCCTTGTAGTAATGTTCCCCCAAAGTTAAAGATATAGTGCCATAGTGATGTATATTATATACATCAGGATGTTAGCTTCACAATTCATAACAGCTAAATCTTGGAATCAGACTATATGTCCCTCAGCAGAAGAATGAATAATGGGCATGTATATACAAGGGAACACTACTCTGTAAT
>NW_022951974.1:0-358 GCF_012274545.1 Fukomys damarensis | reverse complement strand
AAGTTTTAGCTATTACAATTTGTGCCTCTATAAACATGGGTGAGCATATATCACTGTGGTATAATTCTTTTGGAAGATACCCAGCAGAGGGATAGCTTGGTCAAATGGGACTTGTAATCCTAGTTGTTTGCGGTGTCTCCATATTGATTTCCACAGTAATTGCACCAGTCTGCACTCGCACCAAAATGAAGAATGGCTCCTGTCTCCCCATAGCCCTACCAGCATTTGTTACTGGTTGATTTCTTGATAGCAGCCATTCTTACAGGGGTGAGATGTAATCTCAGTGTTCTTTTCATTTGCATCTCTCAAATGACCAGTGATGTTGAACATTTTTTCATATGTTTATTTGGTGCTTTTA
>NW_022951973.1:0-1125 GCF_012274545.1 Fukomys damarensis | reverse complement strand
TTTTTTAAAAATTTTAAATTACTCATTGTTTCTGTTCGTTTCCATTTTTGCCTTGCAGCATCGGTTGACATTTCATAGAGACTGAGTTGGCATAGGGCTGGAAAATATGTAATTATAAGAATCACCTGTTCTTGAAATTCCCATTATATGCTAGCTATGATTCAGGAAGACTCTTTGTAGGTATTTATTTTGGAATGAGAAGTTTTCTTCTTTCATGACCTGTGATTAAAATGTGGCATTTTAGTAGAAAAATAGGAGAGTCTACATAATAGAGATGTGAATCAAAGTTGGTGAAGCAATGCTAGTCTTTGACCTATATCATATAAGCTGTAGCATGTATAATTGGAAATATATTTTAACATTAAGTGAAATAAAGATTAAAAATGCCCTGTAGTTTAAAGCATACTAAATGTGAAAATGCAGCAAGATGCACATGAGGTAAAATTTTGCTTGACTTAATGCTCCTCAAGGGAATTCCAATAAAAAACCCACTTATGGCTACATTGAAATACTTTCTTTTGTTCTAATGGTTATACTCATGATGGTGCACATTTGTCAGTGGTTTTGTTGCTGCAGCTTGATGGTAAGGGCAGAGGAGAGACTGTATTCCTTCATAACTGAAGACTGAAACCTAGTGGCCCAGTAGCGTCTGGCTAATAACTTTACCTGTTGCATTAGCCTTTAAAAATCTCTGGTTAAAGTTGCAATTTTCAGTTAATGTCTGGAATTATGCACCTAGTTCTTGCTGATAGCTTGTGGGGCTTTTGGGTACTGTAGTAATGAATACTTTTTTCCCGTGCATAGTTTAGTTTGTGTATGAAAGTCTATCTGTAAAGATATTGTGTATATAACATATACATATATATAATATAAATACTTTCCCTCTACACTATAAATATAAAGTATATTATTCCCAAATCACTCATGCTGATATTTTGTAGTAACATGGAATGTGCTCAATAAAGCGTTACTTGTCACTTGGTAGATCAAAAAGAGGATAGCTTCTTACAAGGATTTTATTATTTTGTATATTTATAACATTAATTTAATTGATGTCAGAATCATTAGACGACAACCTAGATTCCATCATCCACTTAAAATTTTCAAATGTTTGTGTTTTTTTTT
>NW_022951972.1:0-248 GCF_012274545.1 Fukomys damarensis | reverse complement strand
AGAGGAAATTAAAGAAGAAATCAGACAGTTTTTACAAATAAACAAAAATGCCAATACAACATAGAGGAATCTATGGGACATAATGAGAGCAGTTCTACATGGAAAATTCATAGCACTGAATGCTCACACTAAGAAAACAGAGCAAGCTTAAATAAACTACCTAACAATGAATCATAGACTCCTAAAAAAACTAGAGCAAGAAAAACCCAAAGCTCAAACAAGAGAGGAAATTATAAAGATTAGAGCAG
>NW_022951971.1:0-268 GCF_012274545.1 Fukomys damarensis | reverse complement strand
ATGGAAAGCTCAGGATGGGGGGAGCCAGTCACACAAGACTGTAGTGGTGCAATGGATACATATCGAGGATATGCTCCCAAGTGAAACAAATAAGTCACACATGTAAATACCAAATAGTTTACCTGATGTGAAAAACTATAATGGTACACAAAATCCTAATGGGGTAATTAACAACTTGAAATAGGAGGAAAAGGGCTAAAGGTGGAGGGAAAGAGGGAAGTGTAGGGGAAAGGGAAAAAAGGAAAAGAGAAAAATGTGAGAAAAGGGA
>NW_022951970.1:0-200 GCF_012274545.1 Fukomys damarensis | reverse complement strand
CATTTGGAGACACCACACAATAAAGAGTTTATTTGTCATCAATTTGGGTTTTTTTGTTGGGCCGGGGACTGGGAGGCATTAACTGGAGAAACTAACTCCTCTCCCATAAAGAGGGAACCAGTAATGATGACTCTAAACCTGTAGGAGTAAATTGTAGGAGTAAATTCCAGTTCACAGTCTCTCCCTGAGAATCCCTTATT
>NW_022951969.1:0-208 GCF_012274545.1 Fukomys damarensis | reverse complement strand
CCACACAAACACAAACATAGCCATCTTTTCCAAAATTGTAGAACAAATTAAGTTCATGAACTGAATTACCACTGTACAAGTCTATGACTCAGAAAAGAAATTATCAATTTCGTAATTACAAGGTAGTAATTTAACCATAGCAAAAAGAGGTTGGTGGTGTAACTCAGTAGGGGAACACCTGCCTAGCATGCAAGATGGCCTTGGTGAA
>NW_022951968.1:0-262 GCF_012274545.1 Fukomys damarensis | reverse complement strand
AGGTCTCTGCCTGGCAGCGATTGAAACACTGTTGTGAGGCGCGTGTACCAGAAAAGCCCTTAACGCGTAAGAGAGTGCCCAGCGGCTCTGAGTGCACAGAAACCTCCAGAATGCTGTAAACTTTGAGATAGGTTCCATTTTAGCTTAGTATACTAACGCATTCTGCACAGAGCTTCTGCAATTTAAAGTGCAGCTTTCTCCTGGAAAAAGCTTCTTTCAGTGCTTAGCACTTTGAAACAAAAGCTGTGAGTTTCCTGAGTGT
>NW_022951967.1:0-213 GCF_012274545.1 Fukomys damarensis | reverse complement strand
GCCCAAGCTAGTCTTGTAATTCTGTCTCAGTCTCCCAAGTAGCTGGGAATAAAACACATCCATTATGTTCAGTATTTTCTTAATGTTATTTTTTAAAAATGCTACTGTGGACTGAACGCAAGACCTTCACATTGAGCTACATTCCTAACCCTTTTTATTTGTAATTTTTATTTTGAAAGAGGATCTTGCTAAATCACTGAATTGCACAGGCTG
>NW_022951966.1:0-619 GCF_012274545.1 Fukomys damarensis | reverse complement strand
ATTATTTGTTCCGTTTGTTGTTCCTCCGTTGTTGTGAAAGATCACATTCTGAAAATCTTAAAAGGACTTATCCATAAGGGTTGTTCTCATAAAGATACTTTCATGGGCATATTTTTAAAAATAGTTTTCGTGCATGTTTGTTCCCCTAATCATTATTTGCACCCACTTCTTGAGCCACTCCCATAGCTTTTATTCACACCCTAAATAAAATCCAAATTCTCTAATAGACCCTGAGTAATGTCTGTTCCCATGCATACCGGGGCACTGCACATGGCCTCACGACTGTCTCCTTCTCTTTTCCATCTCCTTTAGCCACGTGGCCGTCTTGCTATACCTGGTTCATCCCAGTTTTAGCGTGTGTTTGTATTACAGAACGGTGAGCTTGTTTGGGGAAGGTGGTGCAGGTGTTTAACATATCTTGATCATTTTCAGTCCCCTCAAGACCAGGTCTTGCCACGCAGTCCAGGGTGCCTTGAACACATCACCCTCTTGCCTGACGGATTAGAAGTGTATCCCACCACACCAAACTCCATCCCCACATTTTAACATCCTCTTGCAATGATTGTGGCTGCTAGCCTGCCCAGAAAGCTTGCCTCAGACTTCGTTTCTCTTCATCAAG
>NW_022951965.1:0-387 GCF_012274545.1 Fukomys damarensis | reverse complement strand
TTTGGGCAATCTTGATTTAACCTCCTGTGCTGGGATTACAAACATGCACTACCATGCCTGGCTTGCAATGCTATTATCTACGTTGGATAGTATTATATGAGTAATTCATAATTTAAATTACTGGGTATCCAGTTTTTCTTTTTATAAGCAGTGGCATGAAATAGTAAAATCAAATCTGGACATATTACTGGTGGGGGGTGGGTAATAGGTATTGAACTCTGGTCCTTTGCATTGAGCTACATCCCTGGTCTTTCAACATTTTTTTTTTACTTTGCCCAGGCTGGGTACAGATTTGCCATTCTCCTGTTTCAGCATCCCAGAGTGCTGAGAATACAGGCCTGTACCACTACTCCTAGCTAAAAAAGTTTTTTTGTTTTTTTTTTTTTT
>NW_022951964.1:0-224 GCF_012274545.1 Fukomys damarensis | reverse complement strand
GTTTTGCCTGGCAGTGGAGGCCTATTGAGCCAAAGGCTGTGTGTCCAGGGGCCAGAATATTCTATAGCCAGAACACTGGTGTCGGCAGCCTGTGGCGGGAGGAAGTGCTTGTCCTGTGCGGCACAAACAAGGAGGAACCTGAGGAGCGCATGCCTGGGCTGAACCCTGTCTCAGAAACCGCACGGCTTTGTGTGTGTGTTGAGAATACCGGAGTGGCAGTTATT
>NW_022951963.1:0-234 GCF_012274545.1 Fukomys damarensis | reverse complement strand
GGATACCTGAGTTGAAGGCCTTTTCTCAGCCCTCCTCTTCAGTCTGCACTGGGGAAAACCATGTCTGCAGGCTCTTTCCTATGCTGTCAGCAAAAGAGTCTGACCTGACTTTTTAGAGCCAAAGCAAAGGCTCTACATTGAAACAGAGGCAGAAAGAAATCTCGGCTCCCCCCACTTCTGCAGCCCACTTTACCTCCAAGTACAGCTTGTACCTTCACCTCTTATCCCAGGGTC
>NW_022951962.1:0-804 GCF_012274545.1 Fukomys damarensis | reverse complement strand
TGAGCCACTTTCCAGAATCTCACCTTCTTGGTGTTGGAGCAGCAATGGCCAAGGTAATACTCTTAAGTAAACTAAATAGGATGCACATGTGTAAATACCAAATAGTTTCTCTAGTGTGGGAAACTGAAACTGTAAGTAAGGACTAAACGGTATAGTAGATAATGTGAAATAGTAAGAAAAGGTGCAAAGGGGAAGGAGATATGAGAGAAGTATGGGAAAAGAAAGATGGACATGGAATTAACATGAGAAAAGAAAATGGACACAAAGTCTTTATAGATAGGGAGAGGTAGAGGTATTGAAGGGAGGGCAGAGGAATGGGGAAAAATAAGAACCAAGATGGATTATGTAGAGGTGCAAATTTCCAATGATGAATGTCATTACATTATACAACTTAAATGTACCAATAAAATTAAGTAATTTAAAAAATTGTGCTGAAGGTCTTAAAATCATTCTGCAAGGAGAAAACATTATTTGAATAGAAAAAAAGAGATTGTTTTCTCCAGTCATCACTGTGAGCAAAGATGTACCTTGGCTTGAATGTTTGCCACAACCTGAGATGAAAGAACAGAAGGCCACTAGAATAGAGGGATTACTCAGAAGCTCATGGGCCTGTAAAGCTGGGTGGAGAAAACCATGACTTGCTAGATTCCAAAATTGCAGATCCTGGAAAGAAAACACTCATTCAAAAATACAAAAAAAGTTTTTTTTTGGACAAAGTTTTCCTCTCTAATTTGCTGGTTTGGGGGTGGTCAGGGAGTTTTTCTTTCTTTCTTTTTTTCTTTTTGTTCTTTCTCATTCTTTTTT
>NW_022951961.1:0-6224 GCF_012274545.1 Fukomys damarensis | reverse complement strand
CCCCCCTATTATGAAGGTCTCGCTTATTCAGGGAATATATCCAATACCACCTCACTCCCTGCCGCCTGCACTCCCTCGGGCCCCCGATTGACAGTCACCCAAGTTTCGGGAAAGGGATTATGTATCTCCAGCACCCCCCACCACCTATTAGGCCCCAGGTGTAACTCCACCCAGTTAGTCCCCAGAGGCGCTTACTATCTCTCCCCTCCTGCCGGCTCATATTGGGCCTGCCAAACCGGCCTCACAGGGTGTTTGTCGGCTGAAGTCCTCCACCAATTCAATGATTCTTGTGTATTGATACAAATATGGCCCAGACTCAGCTACCTCACCGATGATGATTTTTTATCCCGATATCTCAGCCCGACCCCTAGAGTTCGCAGAGAGCCAGTCACCCTCACTATAGCCGCCATATGGGAATAGGAGGCATTACTGCTGGGGTGGCCACTGGGGCTACTGCCCTGGCTCAAACTGACAAGTACCTCTTGCTCCATAAGGCCATGAATGAAGATCTTCAAGCTCTAGAACAGTCGGTACGGGCCTTGACCAAGTCTGTGTCATCCCTATCTGAGGTGGTCCTGCAGAATAGGAGAGGATTAGATCTCTTGTTTCTCAAAGAAGGTGGCCTTTGTGCTGCTTTAAAGGAAGAATGTTGTTTTTATGCAGATCAGACAGGCATCATTACGGAAACTTTAGATAAATTGAAGAAGAGGTTGCATGAACGAAAGTTAGAGTTTGAGTCCCAGCAATCTTGGTATGAAGGAATATGGAATCAATCCCCATGGCTTACTACCCTAGTCTCGACCTTAATAGGCCCGTTGGTGCTTCTCACTCTGATCCTAACATTCGGCCCCTGCATTATTAATCGTCTGACACAGTTTATAAGGGATAGAATATCAGTGGTTCAGGATTTAATGCTCACGCAGCAATATCAAGTTCTCAGGCAGGAGGAAGAAACTAATCATTAAGAGACTCTACCCTTAATAAAGGATTTTATTAATGCCAAAGGAAATGGGGGAATGAAAGTCCCGGGCCTCATTGTTCCCGGAATAGCACTCACTGCTCTGAATTGCCCGCCAAAAAGTCCCGGGCTTTCGAAACCTCTTAACGGATCAGGGACTTTTCGGCGCCAAAATTCCCGTTAAACCCCTCCCCTGTATTCATGGCCCCGTATGAATTAACCAATCCGCAAATAGCCTCATATGAATTAACCAATCCGCAAATCTGCTTCTGTAAAGCCCGCTTTCCTGCTCTTCAAACTATATATAAGCAAGATCATCTTTGGCGGGGAGCTTCTCTTGTCTTCGGACATTAGAGACGCCCGTGGCCCACGCAATAAAACCTCTGCATCTTGCATCCGTATGGTCTCGGCTGGTCATTGGGGGAAGGTGCGTCGAGTCGGACCTTACAGCGGGTGACTATGAAAATAAAGAGTATTGTACTTTTTCCTCTTTGGTACTACACCTCAAACCCAGGGGTGCTCTATCACTAAGCTACATCCTCAGCCCTTCTTCAAGTTTCTGTTTTAACTTTGATACAGGGTCTTTCTAAGCTGCCAGGCTGGCCTCAAACTTGCAATCCTCCTGCGTCAGCCTGGGGTTACTATATGGACTCATCTGAAAAGTAAGTATGTTCACTCTTTCCTCAATGTGTTAATGTAAGGATTAAATGATGTATACAAAAAGGTGCCCACAAAATAGATGCCAGTACATGCTTGTCTACGTTAAATGACTGGGAGGACAGGGATATAATAAGATTTAGTCCTTTGGAAGGATAGTCACCCTCCCACCTAAGAATTAAAAAACAAAACTAACGAGAAAACCAAGCAAAACCAAATTCCAAGACACAGGCACACAACATAACAAAGAGAAAAATGTAACATGTACAGGATGATTAAAATAAAAGATAATCCAACTAAATGTGCTTTAATTCACATCAACTAAAATATCCCAAAAAAGAACTGAAAATTTTTGATTAAAAAAAAACTTTCCATCAATCCCCGGTACCCCCCACCCCAAAAAAAATAATCTTTCTAAAATGCTGCCTTGATGCTACCAGTGAAAGTAAAGCAGAGTTGGACCCAGAAAGCTAAGAGTAACAGGCTATTAAGCAATCCCTTTAAAAGACAACAGATGGCTAATAGTTTCAGTCTAATACAAAAACAGCTACTTTTTCTTTTTCCTTGTAACTCAATGTTTCTTTTACATTTTTCCAATTTCTCATTCATTAATAGAAGTCACTGGGCCTCTGGTAATTTTTTTGTTGCTTAAAGGATAAAGAAGGGGAAACAGAAAGTAAGTACATCAATATTTTTCAAAACTCAAGCCTTCTAGAGCTTTCATTTCCAATCATAACAAGTTATGCACTCAAGGAAGTTAGAGCACAAAATGAATAAAAAGAAGCCACAGACGTGCCTCTACTAACAATGTAAAAAAAAGGAAGATTAGAAAAGCTGTGATCCCAAAGAACACATAAAAAATACAAAATAAGGATATAAAAGCACACAATGCTTTTCTAATTATTAAATGCCATTTTAATATCTCTCTGACCTACCTATCACCTTAAAGTCAGCAGAGCAATACAAGCCCACTTGCTAACTGGCACAGTTTTAAGATTACTCCGATGAAGACAGTCCAGTTTGCTGATTCTCTCAGCCAAAACAAGCAAACTAAATTAGTCTGATCTGAGGCAAGCTCTAAGGAACTTATCCATTTATAGTTGAAAAGCCAAAACAAGAGCCAGAATTTTTATTGCAAAAGGGATTTTATAAATCACCCATGAGCTCATTTTTATAGCCAAGAAAACTAAGTTCCAAAACTTTAGCGATTTGCCTCAAATCACACAGTAAATTAGTAGCAAGTTGATCTATGCTCCATGCAAGTCTGGAAATAAATTCAGTCAAAATCTTACTGGGCTGGGTGTGGTGGCACATGCCAATCCCAGCACTCGGGAGGCTGAGGCAGGAGGATCGCTGTGAGTTCCAGGTCAGTCTCAACTACATAGTGATACTCTGTCTCTAAAAACAAAAACACAAACAAACAAAAAACCTTACTCACAGGGCCAGGGATTTAGCTCAGTGGTGCGAGCACCTGCCTTCCAAGCACAAGGTCCTGAGTTTGATCCCCCGTACAAAAGAAAAACCTTACTCACAGAATCCAACTCTAATATAGTCAATCAGTATTAGAATCAAAGCTCTTTAATGTAATTTTCTTCTTTTGTTATGTGAAACAATGTAATTTAAAAAAATCATGTACTTTTTCTTGGATGGAATTCCTAACTAGCCAGTATGGTAGTATTTACCTGTAATCACACTTACACAGGAGGCAAAGGCAGGAGGCCTTGCAAATTCAAGGCCAGCCTGGGCAATTTTTCCAAGATCCTGTCTCAAACAAACAAACAAACAAACAAGGGTTGGGTAAGTAGCTCCATGGTGGAGTGCTTGCTTAGCATGTATGTGAGGCCTTGGGTTCAATCCCCAGTACCAACTGATAGAAAGACAGATAAATAGATAAGCAAGCTGGGGGTACAGCTCAGCATTCCCTGGGTTTAGTCCCTACAAACCACAAAATGAATGAACAAAAATTGTTCTTGAAATCACAGACAAAATCTATTTGATACCGAAAAATAAGCATACCACTGTTTACCTGACTTTGAGATACGAGATTAGGACAAGGCAAGCTGGTTGAACAAGAGGGTGGAACCTGACAACTACAGAGGGCAGAACACAAGTTTCCCAAGCCCTGCAACTGGGACCAGTCAGAAAAGTGCCATTTTTAATTTTTCACTCACATCTGGCATAAAACCAAATGAACCTCTAAGAGCAGAGTGTGGCCCAGCGGGTATCTGATAATGTCCCAAATACAATGTTCAGATGGTAAAGGCGAGCTCTAGGAACAAGAGGAGGCAGGAAAGAGCTCAGCAGTTAGCCTTAAGGCTGCTGCTAATCTGCTCTAGATGCAGCTCTCACTGGGCAGAGCAAAATTCCTCTCTACCAGTAACAAATTTAATTCTTCGCTATCTTTTTCTCATGTCTTGTCCAATTCTTTGTTCAAGACACCAAGAACATGGAATGAATTTTTCCGGGACCCTAAAAACTGGAAACAATTGCCTCAAGATGAAAAATACTTTAAAATAGGATTTTTAGTCCAGTTACGGTAGTAACTAGAATTAGTTCCAGTTACAGAAGAGAAAACAAAAACTCAATCTGTTTCAAGGGTAAAATACAAATTAAAATGTCCCACAGCTCTATGTTCATTAGATACCCAGAGTATAGTGAATCAACCTTATTTTGTAGGTTATGCCAGGAAAATATGCCTTATTACATGCCTCCTAATTGGACCAGATAGAACTACCAGTTATAAACAACCTTAAGCAAGTATCTTTGTCTTAAATGTTTCTTATCTAAAACCCTTTTGAGTTTGCTGACTTTGACTTTAATGATAAAATTTTAAAAATCACACAATTTCAAAAAATTAGTGCATATATAATATTTAATGCAAAAAAATTCACAAGACTGCTGATAATTTTTATTTTTTAAAAAAAAACAGGTTTTCTCTTTACATCCTTGGGGGTAAGCAGAAGGGAATAGCAGCTGGTAGCAGAGGCGCACTACACAGAAAAGGCAGTGCCTCACTAGTCTGTTCTTCCTCCGGCATCCCTTTCCAATTATGGAGTCATGCCTCTCCCAAACTCAGCTCTAGCTACAGCCAAGCAGCTATAACTCAGCAAAGCTTTCTCACATTTATCTTCATAGGCCCACGAAAAGTTTTAGTTCGAAACTTCCCAAGGACTCCCTTACATCTCTGACCTCAACTCCTGCCAGTCTGCCTTCTTCACCCATTGCGCCCTGATGGGACCATGCACTAGTGCATCCCTTTTTGGGACACTCAAACCCACAACCTCTCTGTGCCTCTCCTCACCACTCTACTTTAAATTGCAATTCCCTACCTCTGCATTCCTTAGTATCTCTTATGTGCTTTTTCCCCCTCATAATGTCAACTGCCCCCATGATATACCATGAATACTGCTGTCCTGTTTATTGTTTGTCTGGCCACTAAAATGCCAGTACTACGAGGGCAAGGATTTTTGTCTGTTGTTCACTTTTATGCCTTCATTATGTATGAAAATGCCTGACACATAAGTTCCATAAACACCTGTGAAATAAATAAATGATTCCAGTTTGGGGTAAATAATGTTGTATGTATTCCTTCATTAGCTATCAAAAACATAAAACTATACAAGATGTTGTCAGATACAAATAGTACAAAATACATTGTCTTTGCTTTCAAAAAGTCTTGTTGGAGAATTAGGAGTAATATACATGGAGTAATTAGTTAATGATATAGGCACCATTAGTATGACCAGTAACTAATTAGGTTTATTGGTATGAGACTATGGAACCAATCTTATTCTTTTTTATTGTACCTGTTATATAATACTACATAAATAAGGATTATATGAAACTGCTTCCCACAAGTTCAGAGAGGTAAAAAAGGAATAGTTGAAATGTAGGACTCTGGGCAAGAGATGGGGTTTGATGCTGGTTTTATGCATGATGGCACACAGGCAGTGAACAGGTGTGGTAGGCATTCCAGATGAAACAAATTGCATGACAGGGCATAAAGACATGTGAGAGAAAGTGAGAGGCCTACCCTAAATAGAACAGAGGGTCTTCAAAGACGAGTAGTGGTGATCTGAATAGGACAGTTTGAGTGAGACTAGGTTAAAAAGAGTACAATCTTCTGAGCCAAGGAGTCTGGTCTGGGCAAGATCTAGGGACCCATCTACCAGTCTGGTATACCAACTTCCCATGTGAACCCTGGATTCCTGCTCAGGTTCACAGCAGCAACTTTCCGGACGCAACCAAGATGGTTCACAGCAGCAACTTTCTGCGGACGCAACCAAGACTACCTCCTACTCCTGTCTCATTCCCTTTACTCTTCTACACAGCTTTTAGCCAAGAACTAACCAAACACAAGAAAGGAGGAGCTAAAGCCAAACTTCTCCTGCCTCAAGGCAAGACAGCTTCTACAGGGTAATTTTATTTCCAAGTTTCCTGCTGGATCCAATGCAGCTAGCTATCCCCTGAAATCACATCTGCCCATCTCTGATTCCCCTGCTTCCTCACACACCTTAGCTCTCTTACAGGTAACATTTGAAAGGACACCTTTATGTCTCACTCACAGAACCCCCATCTTAGATTCTGCTTTTAGGGAAAGGACTAAGAC
>NW_022951960.1:0-819 GCF_012274545.1 Fukomys damarensis | reverse complement strand
CATGCCCTGCTTATTTTTCAACAGGATTCTCTCCCAAGCAAGGTTTTCTCTCTGACTTGATAGGCATTCCTTTTCAAATGGCTGTATGCATGCTGTGGAAAGCAGGAATGCTCTGCATGAATAATTGTTCCTACAGAGCATCCTTGATGTAGTCTGTGCTGAGAGTGAACTCACTTCGTGCTGCTCGGCAGGTCAAAGTTGCACTGCAAGGAGCACAAAGCCAGTTGATTCTCAGAATGCGTTGAAGAGGTACTAAATGTTTCACTGAATGCTAGACTTATGAGTGCAGGTCTCTTAGTTTCAAACTATACCTCACCTGCCCAGTGCTTGACGTCAAGGGGCCTAGCAGTCTCATATTTGGAGTTGATGGGCTGAATCTGGTTTCCCCCCCTTGAAGCGTACTCAAAGCATCTACTGTATCCACTCGTTGAACCTCTCTTTGGCTCATTCAGCAGTGCCAATTGGATGAGGCAAAGACCTTTCCTATTTGGGGCCATTCAGATCTATTGCACTTCATTCTTGAGAGAAAAGAGATTTGTGTAAATGAGATTCAAAAGTTACAGAAACATTCCATACATTTGTTCTGGTTTCATTTGGTTTAGAATACTCCTTTGTTTCGTTCTGCATTGCTATGCTTTTATTTGCTTTTGCATTTGCACCATGAGGCTAGATCCCAATCATATTTTTTTGCTTCTTATAACTACTTTCATGCTAGGATGAGCAGTAGGGTTTCATTCAGCAATGTCTAAAATTATGTAAGCCATTTAGGAATCAGATAATTCTCAGGTGTCTTTGGGAGCCAATATAGGATTCAAGATT
>NW_022951959.1:0-217 GCF_012274545.1 Fukomys damarensis | reverse complement strand
TGTCTGCCCCACCCCCAACCCCACGCACTGTCCTCTGAGGCTGAGGCTGAGCCCTGGTATCGGGGAAGCGGGGACTTTCCTGGGCTGGGCCAGCTGTGGCTTCTCTGAGCCCATTGGCTCGTGTGTGTGTGTGTGTGTGTGTGTGTCTGTGTGTCTGCGTGTGTGTTGTTCTCATTTCCACTCACGGGCCACCTGCAGGAACCCTCCAGACTTAGTG
>NW_022951958.1:0-314 GCF_012274545.1 Fukomys damarensis | reverse complement strand
CCTTCAAAGCCCTCAATTCTCTGTAATTTTTTCCGAATATCTGGGGCCAACTGAGTTACAAAAAGCCAGATTAATTGCCTGCCTGGTCGCTGGAGCGTCTGGGTCAATTGGAGTGTACGTGCGGTATGCCTCCAGTAAATGCTCTAGGAAGGCAGAGAGGGATTCCTCAGGCTCTTGTAGGACCTCGCTTACCTTGCTCAAATTGGTAGGCTTGCGAACGGCTCCCCTAAGGCCGACCAGGAGGTGCTGACGGTAGTTGCAAAGAGCTTCCCTACCTCCGGTGGAATTCGATTCCCATTTGGGACGGGAGATGG
>NW_022951957.1:0-240 GCF_012274545.1 Fukomys damarensis | reverse complement strand
TTGTAGTTTACATTTCTTTCAAACATGTAGACTTGTTCTCCTTTCCCCACAACCTGGTCAGCACTCATCATTGCTTGATTTCTTGACGATAGTCATTCTTCTTGGAGCAACAAGGAATGTAAGTATTATTTTCATTTCTGTGTCTCTAATGCGCTGAGATGTTGAATATTTTCCCACGTATTTATAAGACATTTGTATTTCTTCTTCTAAAAGTGTCTGTTCATCACAGTTGCCTATCTT
>NW_022951956.1:0-551 GCF_012274545.1 Fukomys damarensis | reverse complement strand
CTCTAGCATCAGGAAAACTTGGTTGGAAAATCTAGAAACTGTATTGACTCATACCCTGGTGCTCCCAGAACTATGCCACTGAGTGACCTGGTCAATGATGCATTTCAGTGCTTAAAAGAAGAATCTACTTACTGTTACTGGTAATTACACAACATTTGTACCAAGTTCTTTAGTTCACTAAGTATTTTTCCATGAATTACACTGTGTCCTTGCTCACAAAAGCCTGTGGGTTAAGTAGCCATAATTATTTCCATGCAGCCAGTAAGAACCACTGAGCTTTTCATGTGCTAATACAGTGAAAAATGTAACAGAGGGGATGTCAAGGCTCCTACTTTCAAAGAAATGATAAACTACTAGGAAAGAAAATATAAATTATATACAAGAAACAGATAAAGTCAACTCAAAACTGTAATGTTAGCTGAGCAAATCAGCATGGCAGGACACATACTAACAGTAGCTAACACCTACTGAGCAATTTCACTGTCACTCAACCCTTGCGGTAGGTTACAACTATTAGCCTTATTCTTCATGAAAAAACTTCATGAAAAAAC
>NW_022951955.1:0-205 GCF_012274545.1 Fukomys damarensis | reverse complement strand
AACAATGGAGAAGGGTTCCTTTCTCCCCACCACCCTGCCAACATTTGTTATTGTTTGATTTCTCTCATATTAAAAAGCTTTCACACTTCAAAAGAACCCATCAATAGAATTAAGACACAACTGACAATGTGGGAAAAAATTGTTACCAGCTGCTCCTCAGACAAAGGACTATTATCTAGAATGTATAAAGAACTCAAAACAATCA
>NW_022951954.1:0-283 GCF_012274545.1 Fukomys damarensis | reverse complement strand
TCCTAAGTACCCATAAGGCGGTACTTGAAATCTTCCATGGTGGCTAAATCTAAGGTAAAATTTCATGCTTATACTAACTAGCAAACACACACCTCAATAGCCACGTAGAGAAATTCCAAAGCTATCACTCACTGGAATCCTCATCGTAACCCTAACCGTGACCCTGATGCTGGGGGAGGGACTTATATTCCTACATGATTCCTATCACTGAAGGTCAAATAAACATGAACCCTCTCCCTCAAATGTACACTTTCCTACAGAGGGAGTAACATGGCGAGCCTGT
>NW_022951953.1:0-203 GCF_012274545.1 Fukomys damarensis | reverse complement strand
CTCTCTATTAAAACATTGCAGAAAGCATCAAAAAAGGGGAATGAAGCAGGACTTAAAGAAAAATGAGTTCTCTCATCCTTGGACAGCACCACCTTTCAGATTGCCCCTCCCCATACCTATAACTCCTTGTTCTGGAAGGGATAAAACTGACAACTCTGTCCTTTAAACAAAGTTTAAGATACTATCCTCTCATCACTCGTAAG
>NW_022951952.1:0-250 GCF_012274545.1 Fukomys damarensis | reverse complement strand
TTGCTGTTCCTCTTCCAGGAAGCCCTCCACCTTTGTAGCCTCACTCCTGTAGGACCCCTGCAATGGCTGAAGTGTATAGCGCAGCCAGAACAAAGGATAAGGACCTGATCTGATTTTGATTATGGTGACTTGAAAGCAAGAATGCAGATCCAGTTTGCCACCTGTGACACTGGCCATAGAAAGGACCTCTGCCCTGTGCAGATTGTGTGATGGCATCTTATGCTACAATCTCTAACACAGTTGTTATCAC
>NW_022951951.1:0-1102 GCF_012274545.1 Fukomys damarensis | reverse complement strand
TTCCAGGTCAGTGTCAACTACATAGTGAGACCCTGTATCAAAAAAAAAAAAAAATACACCCACTGAAATGGATGTGGAGTTATCCAAGTTACAGGATTCACCCTAGATACAGGTGGTACTTTTAAGTTCAAGATAAAGGTGCTCTCCATCAAAACATGTGAAGTATAGTGTTAGCTAAACAAAGCAATAGAGCTCAAATGCTAGATAGACAAAAAAAATTATAAAGCTCCCTAGGATGACAGGACTTTAGGAAACACCGATCAAAATTATAGTAAATGGTATTTTAATGTCACATCTTAAAAATATGTTAATGCAAGATATCCAATGATAAACAGAAGGTCCAAATTTAAATACAAGATCAGTAACAAGAGCTGAGACAAAATGAAGAGGTCAATACTTGCGCATCCCTTATCTACAATGCTTCAAATCAGAAGTCTTTCAGATTGAAGAGATTATCAAACTTTGGAATTTGTGCATAGTTTATCAGTGAAGCATCGAAAAATCTGAAAATTCTCCCAAATCAGAAAGTATTCAGGCAGCATCATGTTAACACTCAAAAACTGTCAGCCAGATTTTAGATCATTTTACATTTCAGAGTTTTGGATTAGGGACACCGACCTGATACTAATGAAGAGTGTTCGTTCCTTGCTTCCTACACCCCAGGTCCAGATGGAACTTGGAGAACCCTACGCGAGAGCAGTCTGTTTTGCAGAATGCATGTGAGCAGCACTGAACTTGCACATCACGGGCTTAGCCACTGCAGTGAGAAACAGCTTCTTTTCCTGGCATTTGTGAACCAGGTACCTCTCCTGGAACCTAGCTACACTGCGAGTAACCATCCTTAGGACATGCACTTAGGATATGATACCAAGTCTTTGCATGACCTACTAGTCTCCAATGATCTTGCTATTCAGCATTACTTTTCCAGTTTTATTTTACTTACTCCCTACCTCCCAATCCACCTTACTCATTGCGTTCCAATCCTGAGTCTTCAAAATAGCACAGTGGCTTCTTTCATGTCTCAGGAAGGTCACACCTACTTCTCATCTATGGAGCTATTCATTCCTCGCATCTAAGTGTGAAAGTCACCACTTTAGCTAGG
>NW_022951950.1:0-347 GCF_012274545.1 Fukomys damarensis | reverse complement strand
GTGCCTGCCTTGCAAGCACAAGAACCCAAGTTCGATCCCCGGTACCAAAAGCAAAAAGAAAAAAGAAATCTTTGTATGAACATTGAAAATAGGGAATCCTAAAATAAAATTAAAAAGAAAAG
This sequence comes from Fukomys damarensis, assembly GCF_012274545.1. NCBI lineage: Eukaryota > Metazoa > Chordata > Mammalia > Rodentia > Bathyergidae > Fukomys > Fukomys damarensis. The sequence goes on along the minus strand of NW_022951950.1, from coordinate 225 downwards.
TAAAAGAGATAAGGCAGTAATGTAAGATTAAAATAATCCTTAATTCTGAAGATGAAAATGATCCCTTAACATATTTAAATTGCTTCTTGCTCTTGTAGTCTTATTCTTTTTTTATTATTTATAGAATACTTTATTAGTTTCTGTAATCAAACCCATGAAGACATGAGCTTACATATTTAATACAGTGCATTACCCCTGTACAAATGGAAAATACATAAAAAATAC
>NW_022951949.1:0-542 GCF_012274545.1 Fukomys damarensis | reverse complement strand
CGCCGGAGGGACCCTTGGGCTCTCAGCGCTCCCTGAGCTGGCGGGTACGTTCCATCCCGATTGGCGATGAAGACATCCCCTTTCTGTGCGCTCTCAGCTTTGCTTTGCGTGGCCGGGAATGGCTAGAGGGAAAATCTGGCCTGGAGACTCAGGATTCTGTCGCTTTCTGAGCCAGGCCTGGCGTTCGCGGGGCCCGGAAGATGCTCTCAGGTTGAGAATTCAGGATGGTCCGCGTCACTGTTCCTATGTCCATGCACACCTCCGGGGGTGTTTTAATACAAGAGACACGTTGACTAATGGATTTCCACTACTTCCTCTGCCCCAAACCCAGGAGTCCCAAAAAACCGAATCCTAACCCCTCCTTAGGTGGAAGACAGAAAGCCGTGAATAAACCAACGAATAAAAATTAGGCAGTAAAACTAAATGAATTGGTGGGCTCCACTCATTATTTCCATGTTAAAGTTTTTTTGTTTGTTTGATTGTTTGTTTTGTTTTGTTTCCTTTTTGGTGGTTTGTCTGAGAGAGGGTTTGTATTTTGGCTT
>NW_022951948.1:0-219 GCF_012274545.1 Fukomys damarensis | reverse complement strand
TAAGTTTGATCTGCAGTACCAGCAAAAAAAGAAGTCCCATATAAGATATTAAAACTGAGAAAAATTTTAAATACTGCCAGGTATACCTACACACATGCAGAAGAATTATGAGTTCAAGGCTAGCGTGGATTATATTGAAAGACTGACTCAAAAAGGAAAAAAAAAATAAATATTGATATAAATAACAATAAGAAATTATCACCTATTAACTGAATTACA
>NW_022951947.1:0-298 GCF_012274545.1 Fukomys damarensis | reverse complement strand
CCTCCTGGCCCTGCCTGCGCCTGTCTATAGCTTGTGTCTTCTGTCTTCTTCAGCTCCCTTGGGAATCTTCTCCATGGCAGCAGACTTTATCAGCTATTAAGAGAAGATGCCCCTGATGAGGAGTTCCATTCGGTATCTGACAGACCAATTAGGCAGCCTTCGGAGAATTGTTTTGTCACCACCTCATCCTCTTTGGTTTCCCTAGCTCCTTTGACTGAGCACCTTCCACCTGTGGTCCCCACCTTGTCACCAGGTTTGAAGACTTTCCCAGTTTCTCTTGGGTCGCAGCCAGCCTCGA
>NW_022951946.1:0-332 GCF_012274545.1 Fukomys damarensis | reverse complement strand
CTGAGAAGAGGTGTTGTTCATGTCAGACGACGTCTGTTCCTAATCTTTCATTCAGACTAAGTGAAGGGGGGCACGCAGGCAGGTATCACCTAAGATGAACTAAAGCGAAAGACAGGGAGTTTCTTCCTCTTAAATAGGTAAAATCTGCTTTTCTCCAGAGTCTCGTGGGGGACTTTGTTCGTTCAGTGAGTTTTGCGGAGTAGCACCTGCTATAGAACTTCGCGGTGACAAAGCCAGGTGCGGTATAGAGTGAGAAAGGCAAGGGCATTAGCTTCGTGGGATTTTGAGTCTAAAGCAGGAGATCATTTGATCATTTGTTCATTTTTGTTTAT
>NW_022951945.1:0-502 GCF_012274545.1 Fukomys damarensis | reverse complement strand
TCCAGATGATGATTAAGATGCTAATAAAAAAAATGATGCCAGGTACCACAACAGCAACAGAACAGAACTTTGATGTTTTCTGGGTATTATTCTTCTCTTTGTTTTGTTTTTTTAATGGAGTGTGCTGAATGTCTATAATTTTGTTCAGATGACTGCAGAACCTGGAAAAGCTGTTGCTGATATTGATGCAAAACATACTGCTATTATTAGTCTCTCTCTCTCTATATATATATAATTTGAATTTTTGGAAACTTTAACTGTGCTGTCGACTTTGGAAATAGTTATCCCAATTTACTGTGTTGAGTTGGCATTGTACAGAAATTAACAGCCATACTGGTCTAGGTTTTTTTTCCATTTCTACAGGGGTAATGCACTGTATTAAATATGTAAGGTCATATCTATGTGGGTTTGATTACAGAAACTAATAAGGTATTCTCTGAATAATGAAAAAAAGAATAATATAAGACTACAAGAGCAAGAAGCAACTTAAATATGTTCAAGG
>NW_022951944.1:0-200 GCF_012274545.1 Fukomys damarensis | reverse complement strand
ATCTGGCCCTGGGGTGAACTGTTCCCGCTTCCTCAGTGGCCCACTGAGGGTTCCTCTTCAGGAGAGACCCTGAAGGGCTCCACCCCGGCCGGCCTGTCCAGCCCTGCCGATGGTGGCTCGGGGCTGTGCTGTGACCGGGACCCCTAGCCCAGTGTCTCAGCCCTCATCTCACCTGCCCTGAGGCTCTGAACCGAGCCCTG
>NW_022951943.1:0-578 GCF_012274545.1 Fukomys damarensis | reverse complement strand
AGTTTTTTGGATCTTCTATATAGAATATCATATCATCATCAAATAGTGACAGTGTAACTTCTTCCTTTCCTATCTTTATTCCTTTTATTTATTTCTCTTGTCTAATTGCTGTGACTGTTTCTAGAATTATATTAAACAGGAGCGGTGATAGTGGCATCCTTTCTTGTTCTTGATTTTAGCCTGAAGATTTTCAATTTTTGAACATTTAGAATGAAATTGGCTGGTTTTTTTTCAGAGATAGCTTTTATCAAATTGAGATAAAGACCACCTATTCCAATTTTCTGCAGGGATTTTTATTATGAATGGGTGTTGAATTTTGTTGAATGCTTTTTCTGCATCATTTGAGATGATCATATGACTTTTGTCCTTGAATCTATTGATATATAGTGTATTACATTTATTGATTTACATATGTTGAACCATCTTTGCATCACTGTGATGAATCCAACTTGGTCAGGGTGTATGATCTTCTTGATGATCTTCCATATTCTGTTTGCCAGTATCTTATTGAGGGATTTTGCACCTATGTTCATTAGGGAGATTGGCCTGTAGTTCTCTTTTTTGGTTGGGTCTTTCCC
>NW_022951942.1:0-1367 GCF_012274545.1 Fukomys damarensis | reverse complement strand
AGCAGATTTTTCTCTGGACTTGAGCACTGAATTTTAGAGCTTCTGGGACTGGTGTGATGGATGTATAGTACAGATTTAGAGATAGTTTTTAAGACACTTACTGACAGAGGAGGACAGAATGGTTCCTTTGAAACCATCTGGATGTCCAGTTACAGTGAAATGTGGGTTAAAGGTGCAGATACACGCAGTGTGCTCCGATATGCAGCCGGATGTTCCAAGGAGCTGGTGCTCTCTGTCAGGGACACTGTGTTTCCCGGTCTTTAATAACTATTGTTTCAGGGGAAAAAAACAGAACGGAAATTATCTGTAAGGTATAGCTACTGAAACCTAATTCAAAAGGCGTGCTCTTACGGAAAACTCTTCTTAATGCTTTCAGTGTGGCCACGGCCGAGGACATGGTATATATTACAGCCCAAAGGGAATTCAGACCTCTGCAGTATGGAGTCATGATGAAAGGCTAATTTAGAAATACAAAGTAGTAGCCCTCGTTCCTTCGTAGCTGTTACTTACAGTGTTTCTTATTAGCTTGACACTAGTTTATTCTGCTGTGGTGGGACAAGAAATGGAAAATTTTTTAAGAAGGCTTGTGGGGTCTTCTTCCCTCCCTTCTAAGCCCCCTTCCTCCACACTCAGCATTTCTAGCTGGGCACTGGGGAGTCTTAAGTCTTCACAGACTGGGGTAGGGCCAGAGCTGTCCATGGTTGGAAACGATGTTCTAACTGTTGGTTGAAAATCAGGTAACAGCAGTCCTGTTGGTGAACAAAACTTATTAGAGGGCAGCAGGCAGGAAGGAATTGCTGTTGAAAGGCTTCCCTCTCTCCAGGGAGGCATCAGATATCAGACTTTTCTTCGAAGCCTCGGGTCCAACCCATAAGACCCCACCTACACCCCTGCCCCAGCCCAGCTTTGGGAGATTGCTGGCATCGATCTCCAGGTTTTTTCTGACCCAGCAGTGGGTGAATGAAGAGAACCAGCAAGACTGAAAGCAAGCAAGACAGGGGCGTGTGTGTCGGGGTGGGGTGGGGTGGAGGACTGGGGCTGCTTTCGCAGAGAAAGAAAAGACAAGACAAGGGGTGGGGGCCATGGGATCAGGCTTCACTGGGGCCTGCCTGCTTCTCTGTGATTTCATGGCCGTTATTCCTTCTAACTGGATGAAATAGGAAGTCACTGGCCGTCCTGTGTTGCTGAGTACACAGTCCTGATTTTACTCAGGCCAGCAGCAGCTTAGAGTGGGGTAGAGGGTGAGGGCCGTGGGAGAGGGAGAGAGAGATGCGTCTGGGATGAGGCAGGGGAGAAGAGAGACAGAGAGACTGAAGAAGGAAGCCGGCAAAGGAAGAAAGTGACTTCAGCGCTCCAGAAGGACAAAG
>NW_022951941.1:1890-2656 GCF_012274545.1 Fukomys damarensis | reverse complement strand
GAAGTTGCCTAAATCTGGCCTGATGGGGCATGCCTCAAATCCCAGTACTTTGTGAGGCCGAGGCAGGAGAATCACAAATTAGAACCCAGCCTGGGCAATTTACCGACTCAGTGAGACCCATTCTCAAAAACTTAAAAAAAGGGCTGTTGCTCTGTGTGAAAGCCCTGGGTTCAATCTCCAGTCCCCCCCCGCCCCCGATAAAGGCCCAGACTAGGCCCCCATTCCTCCTCCCGCCCCACAAGGAACCTCCCCTCTGCCTCGAGGGGCTGCTCACCCCCGCAGCTCGGTGGGCTCCTCAGTAGGTCAGGCAGGGTCTGCACAGTCCGAGGCCGCAGGAGAGGGAGTGCGGACAGGGCCCCGCTGCTGCGGCCCCCGGAACTTCTTGACGTTTCTATTTTAGATGTAAACTTGGGAGTAGACGCAGTTCGGTTACTGAAAACTTCAAGTGCTTTTGGAACAACATGAGGAGGGCGAATTTTGCAAAACTGAAAACGCGGAGTCCAGATTGAGCGGCTCCAGTTATAGCCTGTTTTGAACATTTGATCCACACCGCGGCACACCTCATTCACGGTTGTTCCTGCCGGTGACAAGTGGAAGAGACATTCCAATAGCTCGGTGGCATAAAACGTATTAAAATCCACTTCCTGAGCCAGCTTCCTCTTGGCTGTGTGACCGCAAAGTCGCAACGACCCGCGTGTGCGGGGTCAGCTTCCCCCGGGCCGTGTCCTCCCAGCGCCCTCGCACCCGCGGTGTCAGGCTCCGGGGA
>NW_022951941.1:0-1422 GCF_012274545.1 Fukomys damarensis | reverse complement strand
GTGTGTGTGTGTGTGTGTGCGCGCACGGGGGGGTGTGCATGAGCGTGCATGTGTGTTTCCACCATGTGCCGGGCCCACTGGCGTGAGCTCACTCCGACCAAGCGAAGCCCTTGCCCTCAAGCTTTCTCCCACTGCCAAGGCGAGGAGCCTTAGAGCAGTGAGGTTTACCTCTGGCCGCAGGGATGACGTCCAGCAAGGTGACGTTTGGGAGAACCAGCGAGGTGCCAAGAGACCAGAACGAGAGAATGAAGAGGCTTCAACAGGCCCTGCTGCCCTGTGGGGGGCACCTGATCCAGCTCTCTTTGTGCTCTCACGGGCACTCTGCAGATCGGAGCTGGCTGCCTCCGGCGCGGGCCCCAAGCTCACTGCAGACAACTGGGTGCCTGGCTCTTCCTGCTCACCCGGAGCTCGCGCAGCGGTCTAAGTCCTGTGATGTCCCGGATGCTTCTCTCCCCACACAGCCAGTGGCACTTTCAGCACTGTCTTACTCCGCCACCCGCCACACTGTGGACCCCAGAGATCTGTGATGAACACGCATCTGCCCCTGTACTGCGCTGGTGCAAAACAGTGTTAAAACCAGGACTTTTGTTTGTTCCAATGAGCTAAGTCTCTCACACCACAAGAGCCAACTGCAACATTTCTACACCTGTACTGAGACCAATACCTGGGGAAGAAGTGTCATCTGTGGGACCCAGGGGGCAGAAGACCACCAGAGGAGCAAGTGTTTCCCTGCCTCATCCTCCACCCCAGTCCTCCCCAGTCCTGGAGAGGAAGTCGGAGGGTCCAGGGAGGGAAGCAAGGTCTAGGGTGATGAAAGCAGGGGTCTAGCAGCCCACTCACCCCTTCTCACATGGGGCCCCGTGGTACACCAAGGGGGCTGGGGCAGACTCGCTCACTTTCCAAGAAGCCTGGAGGCTGTGGTCCTTCCCCTGAGTGGACTGTGATTACTGAACAGAGACCCGGTTTCCATGGAGAAGTGACCTTAAGAATCGCTTAGGAGTGACAAAAGAAGTCATGCAGCCAGGTGCGGTGGCTCACACCTGTAATCTCAGTGCTCTGCGAGACTGAGGCAGGCATTCTACAAGTTCAGTCCAACCCCAACTCCCACTACTTAGTAAGACCCTGTCTCAAAAGAAAAAAGGGCTGCTGGGTGTGGTGGTGCATGCCTGTAATCACAGCACTCGGGAGGCTGAGACAGGAGGATCACTGTGAGTTTGAGACCAGCCTGGCCTACATAGTTAGTTCCAGGTCAGTCTCAACTACCTAGTAAGACCCTGTCTCAAAAAAAACAAAAAAGAAAAAAGGGCTGAGTACACAGCTCAGTGTGAAGGCCCTGCGTTCAGTTCCCAGCATGAGAATAGAAGAAAGAGGAGAAGCAGGAAGGAAGAAGAAGAAGAGGAAGGAAGAAACAGAGGAGGAGGA
>NW_022951940.1:0-206 GCF_012274545.1 Fukomys damarensis | reverse complement strand
TGCTGTGCTTATCATCAGTGGATCAGCCCATTGATAAGTCCATAGCTGATTGTGCTCTTAGCATGTGGAAGTAGGTCACTGGGATATATTCTCTTCCCTGGCTCCTGCTTTCTCTTCCTTGGCTTCCTGGCTGCCATGAGTTCAGCAGTTTTCCACCACCAAGCCCTTCCACCATCCTGTTTGTATTTGGAGCCAGCTAACCAGGG
>NW_022951939.1:0-223 GCF_012274545.1 Fukomys damarensis | reverse complement strand
CAGGTATTATTACTACAGCCCCTGTAGACACTGAAAGAGTAAGATGAGATATGAACAGCTCTACATACATACATTTGATAACTTAGATGAAATTCCTCATAGAGCTCAAGCGATCTCTACCTACCCAGTGTGCAGGGGGCAATTCGAATAGCCCTATAGTTATAAAGGGAATTGAATTGGTGAGTTAAAAACTCCTGAAAAATGACTTTATCGGTCCAGAAGC
>NW_022951938.1:0-212 GCF_012274545.1 Fukomys damarensis | reverse complement strand
CCCCAGCGGCCCTCCGCACGTCTTGGCCCCTGGGGCAGCACCCCCACCCCACGCGCCGGCACTGCCCCTCCTGCTCTGCGCCGGGGAGCAGGCTTTGCTCGAGGGCAGCGTGAAGTGGGCGGTAGCGGAGCAGCCTCGGCTCTTTAGAAGTCCCCGAGGAGGCAGATCTGAGGCGAGGCTGCGGAGAAGGCGCCCGCAGCAATGTCAGAGAA
>NW_022951937.1:0-267 GCF_012274545.1 Fukomys damarensis | reverse complement strand
GGGAGGGCAGGGGAATGGGGAAAAAATAAGAACCAAGATAGATTATGTAAAAGTGCAAATTTCTAATGTCATTATATTGTATTCTTAGGACTTTTCGTCTATTTTGCTGAGAAAATTTCCTACAAGATAAATGTCAGTTTTTACCAGACATTACAGTCTACTGTAATTTGTAAGGGTTAATGATTCTTTTCATGAATTGAACGGTTTTTTTGTTTTGTTTTGTTTTTTGTTTCTGATGAAGGTATGCCTACTTCATTATCAGATGAC
>NW_022951936.1:0-421 GCF_012274545.1 Fukomys damarensis | reverse complement strand
CTACCCTTCCCACTTCCCCTACACCTTTTGCCCTTTTCTTCCTATTTCACATTATCAGTTTCATTTGTGTATTTTAAAAATTGCTTTTGCCTTGGTGTTATTTCCAAGAAAATATTGTCCAAAAAAATGTCGCAAAGATTTCTCCTGTGTTTCATTGAAGAAGTGTTACAATTTTGGCTCTTGCTCTTAGTTCTTTGGTCCATTTTGATCAAATTTTTGTATATGAAGTTAAGTTAGGATCCAACTTCATTCTTTTGCATATGACTATATACTTTTCCCAGTATAATTTATTGAAAATATGTCCTAGTTTCTGTTGGATTGTCTTAGCAATCTTTGTTGAAAATCATTTGACATGTCTGTATGAGTTTCTTTCTGGGCATTGTCTTCCACTGGTCTTTATGACAGTGTCACACTGTTTTTT
>NW_022951935.1:0-230 GCF_012274545.1 Fukomys damarensis | reverse complement strand
CTTTTTCCTTCCCTGCCTTCTTACTTTTTTCTGTCTCGTGTTGTTTTTTTGTTTTTCTGTTTTTTTGTTTCCTGCCAATTCACTACTTTCTCAAGGGAAACCCTTGTCCTTGATGCTACTGACTGGCCATGAAGCCCCTGCATGTTCAAATCAAATCGCTGTCCCTTCAGCCCTACTTCGTGAGAGACACAGTTAGGGTTGTTTTTGTGAAAGAGACAAGTTTTAAGATC
>NW_022951934.1:0-740 GCF_012274545.1 Fukomys damarensis | reverse complement strand
GTTGCCCATCTTGTTTCTCCTTTTTCCCCCTTATTCCTGCCCTCCATTCAGGCCCTACTGCCCTCCCATATTTAAGCATTCATTTCGAATTTCTAATTTTATCCTATCCTTTACCTCACTCTTTATGTCTCTCCCCTACACATCCCACTGTCCCTACACCATAAGCCCCTTTCTTCCTTTGTCACATTGTCAATTTTCTCATTAAGTTCTTAGGTACAATTATAGGTTTATCAAATCAGAGTAACTTTACGGTGTTAAAACATGCGTGATTGGCTCATTTCACTTAGGAGAATACCCCATTCAGGGAAATTTCACAGAACAAGAAAGGTAGTCTATTTAATTTCTTTTTAATCTACCCCTTGGGACAAGGACATTGTTCCAGTCAAGGTGTTGTACTCTCCTCATGTCCACTTGAGATGTCTACTACTGGAATTTGGAGCGAGAAAATAGATATTGTGGATAGATATTGGGAGGAGCAGGATCAGAGTTGCAAGGGACACATTGAAATTCAGTGTCCACGGAGGGTTGGCAAGGTGTCAGAGTGCACAGTGATTGTCACAGCCACGACATAGCTCAGGTGTCATAATGCCAAGAGTTGGCATTGGATATGTTGTCATCATTGCCAGGGAGGAGTGGATTGTGGAAACGGTGGAAAAAGCTGCACATAGGCTAGGACCTGAGTGGCATGCCCATCCATGTAGGCCTGTCTCCTGGTTCCTACTTAAAGACCCAAGTGAGTG
>NW_022951933.1:0-10228 GCF_012274545.1 Fukomys damarensis | reverse complement strand
ACTATAAACTATATATTGTCAAGTAAGACGAAAATGCTCATATGTACTAGGGAGTAGAAGGGGGAAAGGAAAGAAGAGAAAAGAAAACAAAGAAGAAAATATTAGTACATGTTTGCAGTAGAAGCACTTTACAATCATGTACATTTACATAATGCAAATTCTTCATTTTAAATTCACTTCTTCACTCCTCTTCTAATTTCTATTTCCCTGTTTCATACCAATTGATATCATTAATCTTATTTCACGTGTTGGGCATATAATGTACACGCTCATGGAGCTCATTAGGATTCTATACATGGCACATATTCACGCTACCCATTTCTTCAGGTACGCCACCTTTCCCCCTCATACTTGGTCCTCTGGTCTCCTTTCCATGTACAAGAGATCTATCCCCTTGTCTCTTCTATTCACCAATTTTGTTTATCTTAGGTTGTACTTTGCTTTACTCAAATTAAAAATATCATATTGCATTGAACCTTCTGTATACCATGTATTTCACACAAAATTATATTTCCAGGTGGATCCATTTTTCCTCAAAAGTCTCAATTCATCCCTCTTTACAGCCACATAGTATTACATTATATAGATATATCATATTTTCTTTATCAAATCATCTCTTGTTGGGCATACAGGCTGCTTTTGGGATTTAGCTATTATTAATTGTGCTACTATAAATATTGGTATGCATATATTGCTGTAGTATGATGTATCAAATACTTTAGGGATATCTACTAGGAGTATAGCTTGGGTCATATGGAGTTTCTAATATTAGCTCTTTGAGAAATATCCACACTAATTTCCATAAAGGTTGTTCCAGTTTACATTCCCATCATTAATGTAGGAAGGTAGATTTCTTACCACAACCATTTCATCATTTGATTTTTTTTTCTTTTGGTGTTTTGAGACATGGTCTCAGTGTGTACTTCAGACTGCTCTGAAACTTACTGTGTAGCCCAAACTGATTTCAAACTCACAGCTATCCTCCTGCGTCAGCCTTCCAACTGCTAGGATCACAGGTGTGCCACCAACCTGGCCTCATCATTTGATTTTTTATTCATTGTTTATTGGTATATTGTAGATATACAAAATAATGATATTCATCACTGGGAATATTGGTACTTTAGGTATACAGTACACTTACATTCATCACTGGGATCTTGAACCTTTACATGACAGGTCTTGGTTCTCATTTTTCCCCATGCCCTCCCTAGAAGAAATTTCAGGCAGTCTAATGTTTGAGGTCATAGCATGGCTACTGTTGGAGCATTTTAGCCAGATCCATGTTGAGAATCAAAAGCAAAAAGCCCAGCAGAATGATTTAAACGTTTTGAGTTTGGCATTAACATAAACTGCAGTAAAGTTATGGCCTGCAAAAAAAAACAGAGAAGATATTGCTTGATGAAAGGAAACAGTATAATAGAAAAATTGGCCTGAGGACATCACAAGAACTAGCAGGATGCCACACTTTGTAGCAGCAGAATTGCAAGTGTGAAAGGCTTTGCTTTGAGAGCAGAGACTTAGAGTACTATGCCTCAGAATGGTGGTGGCCTAGATATTTTTGCCTCTGGACTTCATTCAGAGTATCATGCACATGGTGATGGTTTTTGTGTATTCAGAATGAAAGAGTCGTGGGGTCAGGAAGGCTTCCACTAAAGATTTCAGAAGGCCTGGGAGGCAACAGTGTGCCCCTGAGAGACTATTGCATAGGACTGTGAACACTAAGCTAAAGAGAGCCTGGGAGTTTGGAGAAGTCAGTAATATGGATTGTCTGAAGAAAATGGCAAAAAGTTAGACAATCTGGCCCAGTAAAGAAGGCCTAGAAGTTATGGGAACTATAACTACCAGCAATACTGTATGAGGAAAGGCACAAAAGGCTTTTGGGCTTCACAACTCACCACTGCTTTCCCTGTATGCTCAATATGGAACTATATGACTTAATGTTTGCTGTACTGGATTATGCATTAGTTCCATTCCATTCTATTTCTGTGTTCATAACTTTTGGAATGCTATGTTTTTGTTGCAAAAAAGAGAGAAAAATAATTAAGACAGAATCTTAGAATTTTTAAATTTGTAATTATCTAATGTCTGAGGAGGTTGATTATTTCTATCATGTGTTTGTTGGTCATTTGTAATTCTTCCCTGTGAAGTTCCTCTTCATTTCACCTGCCCCCCCTCTTAACTAGGTCTTTAATTTTAGGTGGAATATTTTTATGTTTTATATATTCTAGGTACTAGTGATCGTTATGAGGAGTAGCTGGCAAAAAATATGCATATTCTGTAGGTTTTTCTCTTCATTCTACTTCTTTTGCAGTACAGAAGCTTTTCTGTCTGATAGCATCACATCGTGGGTTCTTGCTGTTATTTCTTGTGTATTTGAAGTTCTATATAAAAATATTCTTTCATATACCTTTTTGCCCATGTTTTTCCTGTTTTATCTTCCAGTAGGTATAATGTTTCTATTTTAACATTTAAATCTTTGATTCATTTTTATTTTGATTTGTTACATTTTGACAAATATCAGGCCAGATTCAATTTTCTGCAAACAGTTATCCAGTTTTCCTAACACAATTTTTTCTTTTTTATCTTTTTTAAACTTATTGTTATATTTTAGATATACAATACAGTTAAAGTCATCATTGGGATATTGTACCTTTACATGACTTATATTAGTTCTTATTTTCCCTCCCCTCATCACTTCCTTCATCCCCTCTACCCCTTCTGGTTTACAAAGACATTGTTTCCATATTTTTTCCTTTTCACATATTATTTATCTTTTTACATTTCCCCTACATCCCCAACTCCACTACACTTTTAGATCTTTTCTTGCTATGATGCAATATCAATTATACATTTTGTCCTTTTTTACACTTAATTTTTCACACCAGAAAGCCTATTCATTTTTTACACATGCCACTTACTAATTTCACTTGAGTATAGACTCAATGTGCACCCACTTAGCTATAAATATCTCTACTTTATCATTCTTTATGGCTGAGTAGTACTCCATTTTATATAAGTAAGCACATCTTTTTTATCCAGTTTCCAGTTGATGTGTAAGTAAGCTTTCTCCAAATTTTAGCTATTACAGACTTTGTCACTATAATCATGGGTAAGCATATATCGCTTTGGTATTATTCTTTTGATACTTTTGGGAAGATACCCAGCAGAGGAATAGCAGGGTACAATGGGACTGCTAATCATAGTTATTTCAGGTATCTCCATATTGATTTCCAAAGTGGTTGCACAGTCTGCACTCCCACCAACAATGGAGAAGGGTTCCTTTCTACCCACAATCCACCAACATTTTATTGGTTAATTTCTTGATAGCAGTCATTCCTTCTGGGATAAGGTGGAATCTCAGTTTTTTTTTTCTTCTGCATTTCTCGAATGGCCAGTGATGTTGAAAATTTTCCCATATATTTATTTGCTTCTTTTACATCTTTATGTGAGAAATGCCTGCTCATTTCAGATGCCCAATTTTGTTTTTTTAGTTTTTTTTTTCCTCAGTGCGTTTATTGGTACCTTTTTAGATATACAGTACAGTTAAATTCATTATTGGGAACTTGTACCTCTACATGACAAGTCTTGTTTCTCATTTTTCCCCTTGTCTCTGCCTTTATTTCACCCCTCTTCCCTCCCCTTTATAAACACTTCATTTCCATTTTTTCATTTTCTCATGTTTGTTTCTTTTCCCTGATTAGATTTCCCCCAGCATTCCCAATATTCCTACACCTTTAACCCTTTTCTTCCTTTTTCACATTTTCAATTATACCATGAGGATTTTATGTACTATTATAGTTTATTCACAAAAGAGAAACTATTTGGTATTTACACATGTGTGACTTATTTATTTCACTTTAGGAGTAGGCCCTGAATATGTATACATTTTCTTATGAATGAATCTAATTTCTCACTCTTTTTGGCTGAGTAATATTCTGTTTTATAGAAAAAACACATTTTATTTGTCCAGTTTCCAACTGATGGGCAAATGGGCTGCATCCAAGTTTTACCTACTACAAACTGTGCCACTATAAACAAAGGTGGGAATATATCTCTGTGATATAATTATTTTAATTCTTTTGGAAAGACATCCAGCAGAGGGATGGCTGGGTCAAATGGAACTTTTATTCCCAGTTCTTCAGGGCATCTCCACATTGATTTCCATAGTGGTTGAACCAGTCCACTCCCACCAAAAAGGAAGAAGAGTTCTTTTCTCCCCAAAACTCTGCCAACATTTGTTGTTGTTTGATTTCTTCATAGCAGCCCTTCTTTTTGGGATGAGGTGGAATCTCTGTGTTGTTTTCATCTCCATCACTCAAAGAACCAGTGATGTTGAACATTTGGTCGTATATTTATTTACTTGCAACTTTTACTTCTTTGTCTGAGAAATGTGTTTATTTCAGATGCCCATTTTTGAATTAAACTCTGCCAACATTTGTTGTTGTTTGATTTCTTCATAGCAGCCCTTCTTTTTGGGATGAGGTGGAATCTCTGTGTTGTTTTCATCTCCATCACTCAAAGAACCAGTGATGTTGAACATTTGGTCGTATATTTATTTACTTGCAACTTTTACTTCTTTGTCTGAGAAATGTGTTTATTTCAGATGCCCATTTTTGAATTAGTCTTTATATTTGGGGGATGATTGTTTTGAGTTCTTTATATATTCTAGATAATAGTCCTTTGTCTGAGGAGCAGCTGGTAAAAATATTTTCACATCGCAGGTTCTCTTAGTTCTGCTGATGGTTTCTTTTGCAGTGAAGAAGCTTTTTAATAAGATGAGATCCCAGTTGTTGATTCTTTCCTCTAGTTTCCATGCTACTGAGGAATTGTTCATAAATTCTTTTCCTGTGCCAATATCTTACAGAGTTCTGCCTAACATCTTACAGCAAGTTTACTGTTTCTTTTTTAATATTTATATCTTTAATCCACTTGGGTTTTAGTTTAGTGCATGGTGAAAGATAAGGGTATACTTTTAATCTTTGGCAGGTTGAAATCCAGTTTTTCCAACACCATCTATTAAAGAGACTATCTTGCCTCCAGTGAGAATGGTGGGCTTCTTTGTTAAAGATGAGGTAGCTCAGTAAATCTGAATTTGTTTTTGTGTCTTCCTATCTGTTGCACTGATCCTCAGTTCTGTTTCTTTGCCAGTACCATGCTGTAATTATCACAGTGACTTTGTAGTATAGTTTCAGATTGGGAATTGTTATACCTGCTACCATGTCTCTGTTGCCTAAGACAGCTTTTACTATTCTAGGTCTATTATGGTTCCAAACGAATTTATGGATTCTTCTTTCTAGTTCTGTGAAGTATAGTGTTGGAATGTAAATTGGCATTGCATTGAATCCGTATAGCAGTTTTGGTAGTATGGCCATTGTCACTATGTTGATTCTTCATACCTAGGAGCAGTGGATATCTTTCAATTTTTTAATATCCTCTTTGATCTCTTTTATCAGAGTGCTGTAGTTTTCGGTATAGAGGTCTTTTGCTTCTTTTGTTAGGTTGATTCCTAGATACTTCATTTTTTGGATGCTATTGTGGAAGGAATTGTTGCCCTAATTTCTCTGTCAGTGAGTCTGTTATTTGTACAAGAAGGCTATTGAGTTTTGGGTGTTGACCTTGTGTCCAAAGTGTCAATTAAGTCTAGAATTCTTTTGGTGGAGTTTCTTGGGCCATCAATGTAGAGTATCAAATTTTCAACAAATAATGACACTTTAACTTCTTCCTTTCCTGTCTTTATTGCTTTAATTTATTTCTCTTGTCTAATTGATATGGCTAATGTTTCCAGAACTATATCAAAGGAGTGGTGATAGTGCACATCCTTGTCTTGTTCCTGATTTTAACATGAAGCTTTTCAGTTTTTGGCCATTTAATAAGATGTTGGTTGTTGGCTTTACATAGATAGCCTTTAATAAGTTGAGATATAGACCACCTATTCCATTTTTTCCAGGGGTTTTATCATAAATGGGTGTTGAATTTTGTTAGATGCTTTTTCTGCTTCTATCTAGAGGATCCTAAGTTTTTTGTCCTTGATTTTGTTAATATAATATTTTACATTTATTGACTTAAGTATGTTGAACCATCCTTGCATCCCTGGAATAAATCCGACTTGGTGAGGATGTATGATCTTCTTCATGATCCTTTCTATTCTGTTTGCTAGTATCTTATTAAGGACTTTTGCATCCATATTCATTCAGGAGATTGGCCTGTAGTGCTCTTTTTTGGTTGTGTCTTTCCCTGGTTTGGGAATTAAAGTGATACTTGCTTCCAGAAATGAATTTGGAAGTATTGCTTCCATTTCAATTTCATTGAAAAGTTATAAGAGTAAGGCAGTAGTTCTACTCTAAGTGTACCCGGCAGTGAATACATAAGGACCTGGGCTCTTCTTTGTTGGTAAATGTTTAATTACATGTTCAGTTTCACTGATTGTAATTGGGGTGTTTAAAATGTTTTTACCTTCTTTGTTCAACTTTGGTAATTCATATGTATCTAAAAATCTGTCTATTCTGTGTTTTCCATTTTAAAAGAGTATGGGTTCTCAAAGTCAGTATTAATAATCCTTTGGATTTCTGTTGGATCTGTTGTAACTTTGGCTTTTTTCATTTCTGATTTCATGGATCTAAGCACTTTCTTTCCTTTTTTTTTTGGATAAGGTTAGTTAAGGGTTTATTGGTTTTATTTATTCTTACAAATAACCAACTCTTTGATTCATTTATTTTTGTCTCATTTTCTTAATTTCCATTGCATTGATTTCTCCTCGAATCTTTACACTTTCCTTTCTTGTTTGAGCTTGTTTTTTTTCTTGCTCTTGTTTTTATAGGAATCTAAGATTCTTCATTAGATTGTTTATTTGAGCTTGCTCTGTTTTCCTAGTGTGGGCATTCAGTGCTATGAATTTCCATGTAGAACTTCTTTCATTGTATCCCATATATTCCTGCATGTTATATTTGCATTTTCATTTATTTGTAAAAGCTGTCTAATATCTTCTTTAATTTCCTCTGTGATCCATTGATTGTTCAGGAGAGTGTTGTTCAATTTCCATATGTTTGTGAAGTTCCTATAGTTTCTTGTGTTATTCATCTCCAGCTTCATTGCACTATGATTTGATAATACACCAGGGATAACTTTGATTCATTTGCATTTATTTAGACCTGTTCTGTGAGGTAGTATGTGATACATCTTGGAGAATGACCAATGTTCAGCTGAAAAGAATGTATATTCTGATTTTGTGGGGTGGATCGCTCTATAGATGTTTATTAAGTCCATGCATTCAAAAGCTTGCTTCAGTTCTAGTATTTCATTGTTGATTTTCTGCCTAGATGATCTGTCTATTTGTGATACTGGGGTATTTAGAGCCCCCCACTACAATTGTATAGTGTTTATTTGCTTTTTTCGTATTATGTAATGTTTGTTTTATATAGTTGGGGGCAGGGCATTAATATTTGGTGCATATATGTTTATGATTGTCATCTCTTCCTCTTGAACTGATCCATTTACAAGGATGTAGTGGCCTTCTTTTTCTCAATTAATGAGTTTTGGTTTGAAATTTACTTTGTCTGCAAATAAGATTGCTACCCCTGCTTTTTTCTGGGCTCCTGTAACTTGGAGAATTGTTTTCCATCCTTTCACTTTCAGTCTATGAGCTCCTTTTGCACTAGGTGTGTTTCTTGTATACAACATATTGTTGGACTTTGCTTCTTAATCCATTCTGCCAGTCTATTTCTCTTGATTGGTGAATTGAGGCCATTGACATTGATGGTTATAAATGTTATGTACTGACTTATTATTGTCATGTTATTTGCCTTTTGTTGACTCTTTTTAACCCCCCCTTCTCCTTTTAGTTTCTTGCCTTGTCTATTTGATTTGCTCTGTTGGGCCTCATGGTGTTGTGATGTTGTCTTTTTCTAGCATCTTGTTTAGAATTCCTTGTAGTGCTGGTTTGGTTTTCATGAAATTTCTCAGGTGTTTTTGTGATGGAATTATCTTATTTCCCCATCCATTTTGATACAGTGTTTTGCAGGATACATCAATCTAGGTTGTAGGTTGTTTTCTCTTAGGACTTGAAATACCTCACTCCAAGCTCTCCTTGACTTGAGTGTTTGTGCTGAAAATTCTGCTGTAATTCTGATGGGCTTTCCATTGCATGGGACTTGTTTCTTTTCTCTTACTGCTTGTAGTATTTTGTTCTTCTTTCAGATTTCTGGGATCTTGATTATTATATGTCTACGTGTAGAATTTTTTTTTTTTAAATCACGGCTAGTCGGAGCTGTATATGCCTCACTTATCTGTATGTCTAATTCTTCCCTTCTGTTTGGGAAGTTTTCCGCCATTAATTCTGTGAACAGCTTTTTTAAGTCATTTGTATTTCTCCTTCTACTTCATGGATTCCTAGCAGTCTTATGTTGTTCTTTGCATCATCTAGGAGTTGTTGGATCAATTTCTTAAGATCAGTTACTATTTTTAAGAGAGCTCTTTTTTCAAAGTCACTGACTGCAATCCTATCTTCGATACCTGATATTCTATCTTCACATTCTGTTATTCTGCTGTGTACACTCTCAATAGAATTTTTAATCTCCTAGATATCTGTTTGAATCTGTTTTATGAATTCCATTTCTTTCCTATGTTGGGCATTCATGGTTTCCATTTGATTTTTATGCTGGGCCTTTGTGGCTTCTATCATGGTCCTGAGCTCATCTATTTTTTTTTTTTTCAGTTTTTGTTGTTCTAGAGTCTTGAATCATGTCTTCCATTTTGGTCCAGATCTCTATGGTTATCTGAGAAATTATTTGTTTTGAATTTTTTTAGAGCCTGATTGATCTGTTTTCTTACTTCTTGTGCTATGTCCTGGTGGTTCACTATCAGACTTTTCATCCTCCTTTGCCCTACTGTTTGCCATTGGTGAACTGGAAGTCTGTCTTTGTGTCTTGCTTAAGTATTATCTCATTTTTATTTTTGTTGTTGGGTTGTCCTTGGTTTAATTTCTGGGTTATTCCTTAAATCTTCCTGATATAGTTGTGCTTTAGCTTTTGAGTCTCTAATGACTCATAGACATTCTCATTTTCATAATATCAGAGTAGACAACTCATTAAATCAATCACAATCTTTTATCCCAATTGGTACAATCAGCAACACAATAGGATCAAGCACAACTTTCATATTGACCACCTATGTTAGTTATTAATCTATCACCTTTAACACATGTGAATTAAATTAAAATCAATCGGCAGCCCAAAATATGTTTGCAGTGAATACACTTTTCAATAAAGCATATTTCCCATTTAGGATGGGGGCTTAGACCGAGTTAGGATGAGAGGAGTAGATAAGTAAAAGCATTGGAGAAGGTTTCAAGTGAAGCAATAATACATAGAATGACTGCACAATCTTTAAGAAACTGTTAAGTTCATTAGGGATACACAGAGTGCAAGTATAAGGACAAGAATAAATCCCCTTAACAGTAATAGGGGCTCACTTTCCCTTGAAACTATTGACCCATGAGTGAGGTAAAATGAGAGAAGAAAAGAACCTAAAGAAAAAAAAATGATAAAAGAAGAAATCTGAGTTAGGGCAGGAGCAGGAACAGAACGGGAGATGATGGATAATATGGTGGAGCAAGAGACTGAGTTGAAGAAAGAGGACAGAAAAAAAGAAAGAATTCGCAGAAAGGAATGAGGAAAAGAAAGGAAAAAAATGAATTTGAAGGTCCTCTTTCAGTCTATATTTTTGCTGTTATAATATACCACATGCACAGCCATGTGCAGAACCAAGTTCCCTGATCTCAGCTAGCCCATGGCAGATCCCCATGACTCAGACTGACCTCAGGCCACAAGGCCAAATTGAGTTTCCCAACATCCTGCACTGTTGAACTCCACACTTTTTTACTATAGTTTTCCCGCGCCCTTTCTTTAAAGATGTTTAAAGTTGGGAGCTCATAAAAATAACCTTTATGCCTTCTGCACAGTGGATCCAAGGACTTTCCCAATTAGAAGGACTGACATCGGGTTGGGGGTGGGTGGGTGTTTCAGGGGCACCGGTACAGCTTCCTTCCTTGCTGGAGCCAGTGAGGGAGTAGGCAGGAGAGGGCGTGGCTACTCAGTCCCACCAAATGGGCCCAAGCGGGTCAGAGGGAGAGCAGATCTCAGAGCGGCCTTCCCAAATCTCGCCTTACTCGCTGGCACTAGTGTGGTTGTTCAATTTTGTATTGGGGATTTCTATTTAGTGGGGGTAGTTTTTG
>NW_022951932.1:0-265 GCF_012274545.1 Fukomys damarensis | reverse complement strand
TGGGGAACATCATGCTCAAAAAGAAGTTATGTAAAAGTTAATATAGTTAGGTTACAGGGCCAGGGATTTAGTGATACCAACTCCTGCCGCACAAGTACAAGATCCTGAGTTTGATCCCCAGTACCCTCCCACTAAACATTTATATAAGTGTATATACATGTTACAGTACACGAGTCAAAAGTGAAAGAGAAACATGAAGGGTTGAATGAGTCATACTTCCTAAAATACTTGTTTAAAGTAATTTAATAAACTTTTAAAATTTAAA
>NW_022951931.1:0-200 GCF_012274545.1 Fukomys damarensis | reverse complement strand
GGCAGACATCACTTTACAAGAAGAGGGAGGGCCTGGGGATTTAGCTCAGCGGTTCAGTGGCCTACCTTGCAAGCACAAGGACCTGAGTTCAATCCCCGGTACCAAAAAAAAAGCAAGAAGAGGGAAGGCTCAACATATCAACTTTCTACAGAAAACCCACAGTTCAGCTTTATTCAAAGTAAAGAAAAACAGCAGCTTCT
>NW_022951930.1:0-234 GCF_012274545.1 Fukomys damarensis | reverse complement strand
AGACTGATCACATTTCGAAAGAGAAGACCTCAGGTATGAAGTACCTTGTATTAACAAAAGAGCATTGCCTCATGCTGCTTTCTACCACTTATTGAGGGGCCAATGTGCAAGGCATTAATCCTAGGATCTAGATGCACTCTGATAGTTTAGATTTGGTGTATCCTCCGAAGGATCCCAGGACTGTGCTATTGGGAGGAGGTTGAAATTTAAGAGGTGAGACAGGAGATTTTAGGT
>NW_022951929.1:0-208 GCF_012274545.1 Fukomys damarensis | reverse complement strand
CTGACAGAGTTGCAGCCCCTTGCTCTGTGGAGTACTTCACTTTCAGCAAACTACCCACATTGGTTTCAATGGGCTAAATCATGAAAGAAGCTGTTTCCCTGGGAAAATCTCCAGATTCAAATGCAGAGGCACTCTGAAAAGTGTGCTTGCTTTCTAAGCTCAAAGTGAAAGTCATTCCAAGGTCACAGAGTTTTAGAGGCTTGTGGGG
>NW_022951928.1:0-2873 GCF_012274545.1 Fukomys damarensis | reverse complement strand
TTCGAGACCAACCTGGGCTACATAGTGAGTTCCAGGTCAGTCTCAACTACATAGTGAGACTGTCTCGAAAACCCAATGAATAAATAAATTAAATAAATAAAAAAATAAAAACTGTAAATTTTCTAGCTCCACTGTATTACAAGATATTGGTAATAAATTATGTAGCAATTAAAAGTATAAAGAATTTCTAGTAGCATGGGTCAAAATTGTGCTCAAAACGAAAAGTACAGAAAATTGGATAAGATCTCACTTCTGAATAATGGGATTATGCATTATTTTTACTGTTTAAATATTTCTTTGCTTTTTCAATATTAAACTTGTTGCTTTTATACCTGGAAGACCAAGAGATCGCAAAAGGACTTTGATGGTTACTCTTCATTCTTGCTTATGTTGAGATTCTTCCCTTCCCAGCTGAAAGCATGTTCTCATAAGCAATGTCAAAGTAAAGATTTACTGGAAAAATAAAGAGCCATTTTGTAAATCTTACAGGCCACTGGGAGAGTACCTGAAAACTGTGCTCGCAGCAGACACTCTGTTTCTTCAGAAAGTAGTTTTTCTTCTACAAGCGCATCAATTAATTGCAAGCCCTTTCTCCTCTTGATCATTCTGTAGTTTTTTACAGTGACAATTCTTTTTGGGGACATTTGTAACATTTGTTGCACCTCAGCCAGTTTCTCTGCACCTACTGTCCAGGGATTTCTTAAACTGTAGTTATGGTCTTCAGTAGCAACCTCTTCAGAATCATCTAGAAGTGGCTGTTTTTGGATGTTCTGACTTGCTTTACCTGTAAGATGTACACCTGGAGGAACCTGTAACAGAAATAGAAAATTAAGGTTATTTTAGAAATCATCCCTTAGTAGATTATGTATAAAAATACTGAATAGAAAGCACTCACTTGGTTGTCTTGGAGAGTTAGATATGAAAGAAAAGATCATAAACTCTGCACTTAAAATGCATAGTCTACAAGACCATACAAAGTTGTCTTTCGCTTGCATCTATCCAGAAGTATTAATGTGATGCTAAAAGTTTCTGAAATGATTCCAACAACCAGAAGGGCTGCGTGCAGAGTTGCATGCTTGCAGTCTCAGCACTCTGAGAGGCTGAAGCAGGAGACTCTCAAGTTCAAGTTCTGCTCCAGCAATTTAGTGCAAATCCTGCCTCAAAAATAAAAGCACTGGGGTTTGAAGCTCAGGGTAAATTTCTGGGATTCACTTCCCAATGCTCAAAAAAGGCAGGGGGTTGTGGTAGTAATTTGGTAAAGCTTCCTGGAACCTTTTGAGTAGTCCTTTGTTTTGTTTTTGGTACAGGGGATCCGGCTCCCGCCTTTGCTGCTTGCGAGGCAGGCAGCAGAATCACTGAACCAAATCCCAAGCCCTTCGAGTAGTCCTTTGAAGGGCCAGTAACATGGTTTAATGGAAAGGACACAGGGCTTTGGAGTTATTACTCACTGGATTTGAATTCTTGTTCTCTTACTTATTAGCTGTCATTTAATTTAAACGCTATAGGGCTGGGGATTTAGCTTGGTTGGTTCTGCTGTCTGCCTTGCAAGCCCAAGGTCCCAAGTTTGATCCCAGGTACCAAAAAATAATATTAATAATTTAAACACTATAATCCCTTACCTCCTCACCTATAAAATGAGGACTGTTTTGAGGATAGAGTAAAATAATTTATGTAAATCTTCTAGAAGAATGCCTAGGCCGTTTTAGGTCTCAAAAAAAAGTACACAAAGGCATAAAAGCAGTATATGATTTGAAATTATATTGAGGGTAGTTAAGAGGTGCACAGATCAATTAATGGGAAGCTAAAGGAACACAAAATTTGAATTTAACACCAACTATGTAGGTTTTGAGGGAGGGGGCACAAAATAACACAATCCTGAAAGGGGACTCCAGTGAACAGCAGTAAGGAAGGATAAGGTCAGACCACTCAGGTAACTGTCACAGACTGTGTTGAAAGAGAAAGCCACACTCAAGGATTGTGGTTAGGTAAAAAAACGGCACACAGTAAAAGGAAACAAGAATGCAATACCAATATGAACATTCTAGAAATCTCACTCTCCATGTACTTTTTCTTTTCTTTTTTTTTGGCACTGGGGATCAAACTCAGGTCCTTGTTCTTGCAGGGCAGGCGCCGGAACTACTCAGCTAAATCCCCACCCCTCCATGTACTTTTTCTTTTATCAGTGTTATTAATCATATTTTGGTTAAGATCAGTAACATTATTAGGAGCCAAAAAAAAGATAACTTCAAAGTATTATGAAAACTGGATCACATTTAACACAAGCCTGAATTCTAAGGCCATTCATATTATTAACTAGTTGATTTTTGTGATTATACTTTTTATAAAAGCTTGAGGACAGGATGATAACATTACAAATACATTAAAAAAACTTCTAAGGCATTTAAATCCATTATTATATCTATTTTAAACCTGGGGATTTTCTCATCTCTGTAAATACTAGCAGCAATGTTAACCGCCATGATTTTAAAAGGCTGTGTGCAATTTAGTCCTGTCTGCATCTAGATTTAAGTACCTTGCGTAGAGAAAGTGAAGGCACAGCTCCTTTTTTCAGCTTTCTTCTTACACCGTAGGACTCAAAGTCACTTTTCTGAAAATGCCTGGAACACAGTATAGCACCTGGTCCTGGAATCCAAATTTTTTTGCTTCTGGGGTCCACACGGTTGACAGCCCTGATCCATTTGGAGCGCTGTATCGTATCAGTTGGAAATCTAAAGCAACCATATTAAAGTTTCATTACCATGACGATAGTATGTAACGCTATGGTGGTAGTTATTACATAAAATTATTCATCAACTGCTATATGTAAACATAAAGCCTAGTAAAACTTTACCAAATTTCAAAGTTTTTTTTTT
>NW_022951927.1:0-275 GCF_012274545.1 Fukomys damarensis | reverse complement strand
TCCATAAGTCACATTTTCTACTAGTGTTTAATGTGAAACAGCAGCTTTTTAAGCACCCCATAAGTACAAAATGAGTAAAACTAAAGATAAAACAAGTCAAAAGCAACAAAAAGCACAAGTTTAAATTTAGCACAAAACGGTTAGCACGTCACGTGGACAATATTTTATTTTTCACATTTTATTTCTTAGGGATATTTTGTCTTCTAGGGGTTATATGTGGAGTGGAAATGGCAGCTACTCTGTCCAGGCTTTGTCCTCTATTGTCCAATCAAACA
>NW_022951926.1:0-687 GCF_012274545.1 Fukomys damarensis | reverse complement strand
TCATGTTTAGAACCTATCACATCATACATTGAGCTTGTTAGTTTTCTGAACATGGTACACCTTAATTCTACTTACTTCCCCTTTTCCTCTTTTCCGTTTGCCCTTCTGGACCTCTTCCCACTTGCAAAAGGTCTACTCTGCTGTTTCTGTCTGGTTATCCTTTAATATTATTCCTTTTGTTTAGACTCTGCCTTACTCCAATGAGAGATACCATATGATAGTTAAGCTGGTGTGACGGATTTATTTCACTCATGTTATCTTTTTCAGATGCACCCATTTTCCTACAAATGCCTCAGATGTATCCTTCTTTATAGCTGAATATTATTCCATTATGTATAGATACATTTTTTAAATTCATTCATCCATTGATGGATAGAGCTGGCTGCTTTCAGGCGTTAGCTATTATAAATTGTGCCACTATAAACACTGGTATGCATGTTATCACTGTAGTATGGTGCCATTAGTTCTTCTGGGAAGACACCTAGAAGGGGAATAGCTGGGTCATATGGAATTTCTAATTTTAGTTTGCGAAATCTCCATCTTGTTTTCCATACAGGCTATACTAGTTTGCACTCCTCCCAACGTGAGAGGCTGTCTTGTTCCCTACAGCCTCACCGACATTTATTATTGTCTGTCTTCTTAATAACTGCCATTCTTTCCAGAGTAAGTTGTAATCTCAGTGCTGTT
>NW_022951925.1:0-219 GCF_012274545.1 Fukomys damarensis | reverse complement strand
AAAAGTTAAACTGTCATTATTTGATGATGATATGATACTCTACATAGAAGACTCAAAAAAAAAACTCCACCAAAAGACTTCTAGACTTAATTGAAAGATTCAATAGAGACTAAAAAACCAATTGCCTTCTTGTGCACAAATAACAGACTCATTGAAAGAGAAATTAGGGAAACAATCACTTTCTCAATAGCATCCAAAAAAATGAAATGTCTAGGAATC
>NW_022951924.1:0-242 GCF_012274545.1 Fukomys damarensis | reverse complement strand
AATAAATAAGTCACACATGTGTAAATACAGAATAGTTTCTCTGGTGTGAATAAACTATAATAGCACATAATACCCTAATGATATCATGGATAATGTGAAATAGGAAGAAAGGGCCTAAAGTTGTAGGGAAAGCAGGAAGGGTATGGGGAAAGCTAATAAGGGAAAAGAAAAAAAATATTAGAAAATGAAGAAATGGAAATGAAGTGTTTGTAAAGGGTGAGGGAGGAGGGGTGAAGGGAGGG
>NW_022951923.1:0-462 GCF_012274545.1 Fukomys damarensis | reverse complement strand
CTGTGGTTGAAAGTGCAGTATTCCCCAGGAAACTGCTTCTTTCACCACTTAGGCCTTTTAATCCAAAGTGGTTAGTTTCCTGAATGTGAAGAACTCCACTGAGAAAGGTGCTGCAACTGTGTGCGTTTACTAGTGAAGTCCACATCTTATGTAGAGGATAATTGTATTGCTTTTCCTTTGAAGGTATCTGCCCAGCAGATATTGAAAAACTGTTGTGAGGCGCTTGAACAAGAAAACACTTTCAGGCCTAAGAGACTGCCTAGCAGCTCTGAGTGGGCAAAAGCTTCCACAACTCTGTATACGTTGTGATAGTTTCAGTTTGAGGTGAGAACACAAATGCACTTTGCAGAGTGCTTCTGTGGTTTAAACTGAGGTTTTCCCAAAGAAACTGCTATTTTTGCCCCTTAGGACTTTCAATCCAAAGCAGTTAGTTTCCTGAATGTGAAGAACTCCATACAGAAA
>NW_022951922.1:0-202 GCF_012274545.1 Fukomys damarensis | reverse complement strand
CAGGCTTTGCCAGCCCTACCACGGTCTTCCACAATCCCCTCTGCCCTTCTAGAAGGGCCCCTCAGAATCCAGCTTAAGGAGCAGATGACAGGGGTTAGACCTAATGCTACCTAAAAGCTAAGCCCTCTAGGTGCAGCGGCACATACCTGAAACCTGAGCAACTCAAGAGAAGGATTGCAAGTTTGGGGCCGAACTGAGCAAC
>NW_022951921.1:0-239 GCF_012274545.1 Fukomys damarensis | reverse complement strand
AGCTTACTGTTTCTTAGCAGACTTCTGAACTATTTCCAATTATTCTACTTTATTACTTCTACTATGATTTTAAAAGTTAGTTTAAATAGATGAACATGATTCATGTAGATCTGTTTATTGAATTTTTATTCAGTCTTTAAGATAATGCTGTATGTGCTAGCCAATTTAAATGAAATAAAATTTACTTTGATTTCACAGCTAAAATGGGTAAAGCAGAGATGGTCTTCCAGTGAACACAG
>NW_022951920.1:0-254 GCF_012274545.1 Fukomys damarensis | reverse complement strand
GCTTCAGACAATTTAGCTTAGATTTGATTTCTAAGAAAAAATGTTTTATTTTGTTTTAGAATTCTATTGAATAAGCTTTTGTTTTCTAAAACTTTTATCTCCATAGAATATGATTGTACTTCTAATAGGTTTAAACAGAGTCTAAGACTCACCTTACTTAAAGCTGAAATGTACTACAGATATTTTATCAATAAGAAGTGCTGTATTATGCAAGGACCTTGGCATTTTAAGCATTTGAAAAATTAGATTCTTTT
>NW_022951919.1:0-292 GCF_012274545.1 Fukomys damarensis | reverse complement strand
AAAAAAAACAAGAAGCAGGTGACTCTTCCATTAACCTAATTAACCCGAATTGTTTGTATGTCAGGCTGCTTGTAACTTGAGGGTGCACTGTACCATCAAGTATCATGATGTCCACTAACCCATCATATCACTCCTCATTTCCTTTTAGCTCCCAAGGTATTGAGTCTACGAACCCTGAAGCCTTTGTGCGACTTTGAACAATATTTTCCTTTTTCAGTATTAAAAGTAAATGTTTGACCTTTCTGACTTATTTTAAAATTTAATAGCTTTTATTAAGAACTTTTCCTAAAAT
>NW_022951918.1:0-205 GCF_012274545.1 Fukomys damarensis | reverse complement strand
ACTTGTAGTTAGGCTGCCTCCTCTTCCCATTAGAGGATCCCCAGGATTTTGAAGATCCATGCTCCAGGACTATTTTGTTCCTACTCTCCAAGATAGTGAGCAGCAAGCCTAGCAATGCAAGGACTCAGGAGACCAGGCCCTTATGGTGGGTGAGAGCTGCAATCTCCAGTCATATGAGGCTCCATGGGAAGGAAACAATGCAACA
>NW_022951917.1:0-219 GCF_012274545.1 Fukomys damarensis | reverse complement strand
TTTTATTAAGTAATTGTACTGTAGATGTTATTCTCCTATGCACTTCCTCATGCATTAAAATTGTCCCTAAGTGTTGTTTAAAATGAGCAAAATTCAAAGGAATAACTTATCATGTGTACTTTAACAGAGGATATTTTTCCTCTTGTGTCATATATATGGCAAATCTCATTGTACAAACACACTTACACATAGTAAATACCACATAAACACAGTGAACAT
>NW_022951916.1:0-330 GCF_012274545.1 Fukomys damarensis | reverse complement strand
ACATTAAAATCAGGAACAAGACAAGGATGCCCACTATCACCACTCCTCTTCAATATATTTCTGAAAACATTAGCCACAGCAATTAAATAAGAGAAAGAAAGTAAAGCAATAAAGATAGGAAAGAAGTTAAACTGTCATTATTTGCTGATGATACTCTGCAATGAAGACCCAAAAAATTCTCCCAAAAAACTGCTAGACTTAATTGACACTGTTGGCAGAGTGGCTGGATATAAGGTCAACACTCAGAAATGAATAGCTTTCTTGTAGACAAATAACAGACTCACTGAGAGAGAAATTAGGGAAACAATTCCTTTCACAATAGCATCCAAA
>NW_022951915.1:0-444 GCF_012274545.1 Fukomys damarensis | reverse complement strand
CTGAAGGGCTTCTCTGCTAAAAGTGCCTCAAAACAGTGTTTCAATCTCTGCCAGGCAGAGAGCCACAAACAAAAAGGAATACAGTTGTACTCCACATAAGAGGTGGACTTCAGTGGTAACTCACAGAGTTGCAGCACCTTTCTCTGTGGAGTCCTTCACATTCATGAAACTGACCGCTTTCGCTTTAAAAGGCCAAGCGCAAAGAGAAGCTGTTTCCCGGGGAAAACTGCACTTTAAACCGCAGAAGCCCTCTGCAAAGTGCGTTTGTGTTCTAACGTCAAACTGAACCTATCCCAAAGTATACAGAGTTCTGGAGGCTTGTGTGCACTCAGAGCTGCTAGGCACTCTCTTAGGTGAAGGTCTCCTCTGCCAAAGTGCCTTAAAACAGTTTTTTAATCTCTGCCTGGCAGAGACCTACAAACAAAAAGGAATACAGTTGTGCTC
>NW_022951914.1:326-993 GCF_012274545.1 Fukomys damarensis | reverse complement strand
TTCACACGGCAGACAATTTGGGCGTGAGAGGTAAGGTGAGGGCAGTTACTTTTGTGAAGCTCGAATGTGCCGTGGTTTTCCCTCGGACCAGAGGCTTGCCGCATTGACAGAATCGGGAGGGAGGGGCCATCGCCTAGCTTTAGAGCTACATTTAGGGGCTGGAACGGATTCCCTGTTGGGCTCCCCATGTAGTGTAGTGTGTGATGGAGGGTAAGGCTTCGTGTTCATTGGACCCTGAGTTTTAGGAATGATGTAGGAATGTAAGTCCCTCCTCGAGGCTCAGGGGTAGGGTTAGGATTAGGCCGAGGATTCCAGAGAAGGACAGCTTTGGGATTTCGCTGCCTGGGTGTCGGGCTGTGGGTTTCCTAGTTAGTGTCATCATGAGATGGCACCTGAGGCTTAAGCACAGGGAGGATTTCAAGTGCCGCCCCTCGGCAACCGATGAATCAGTCTGTGGGCTAGGGTTAGGGTTAGGATTGGTGATCATGACACGGATTGTTTTGACCTTCCACATAGTTTGCATGTGGGAGGGAAGGTGAGGGTACCGGCATTTTTCAAGGTCGAGTCTAATGTGTGCTTCCCGTGAAATGCCCATGTTGGCCTGAATATCATGGGTAGCGATTGGCCAGCGACAACGGTTACCCCTAGACTTATGGGGGAATAAGCC
>NW_022951914.1:0-214 GCF_012274545.1 Fukomys damarensis | reverse complement strand
CTCTTAGTGTTGGAGATAGGATTACAGTGAGAGATAGGCGATGGCAACATCAGTGAAAGCAAAAGGTTTGGCAGGAGGCAACCATGGATGTCCTCTGGCTCATCTCTCGGCTGCCTGGCAAAAGACTGGAGAGTTTCACGCACAATGGTAAGAGCGAGTGCTCCATGAGCTCCTGAACCATGCTAGGGATTTTGAGGGAGGCAGGGAGGTTGAA
>NW_022951913.1:0-243 GCF_012274545.1 Fukomys damarensis | reverse complement strand
TAATTTACTCACTCCATTTATGTAAAATGTAATAAATAAATATGTGAATTTCATGTATTCCATTCATTTGGTCCTTAACAATTACATATTTCTCCATTTGCACTAAAAATTTTATATAGATTTCTAAGTTGCTCTCCAATTATTTCATCTTGTATTCCTCTACTCTACACCAGTATTTCTATTTCAAATAAAAGAATGAAACAGTTTATTTTTGTATCATTGTGTTTGTTTTTTGGCTGTTTT
>NW_022951912.1:0-524 GCF_012274545.1 Fukomys damarensis | reverse complement strand
ATTTTATTTATATATAGTTTTATTTATTTTATTAATTTAATGAATTTAAATAATGCAAAAGAACAAAGCTATTAGCATAATTAAGTAAGCTAAATGGTAACCTAAACATAAAATAATAAACATTTAAAATAGTTCAAGGAGTGGTATAGCTGGATTATATGGTTTTATTTTTATGTTTTTGAGGAACCTCCATTCTGATTTCCATAACGGTTGTACTGATTTGCATTCCCACCAACAGCTTATAGAGGTTCCTTTTTTCCCCCACATTATTTTCAGCATTCTTTGTTATTTGTATTCTTTTTTCTTAGCATGTGATAAATTTAATATTTAATTGAGACTAAAAAGTCTCAAAAATAAGAGAAGGAAACTTCCTTAGCAAAACTACTAAATCAAAGTCTACAGAAAATTTTATAACTAACAATAAAAAGAGACCCATTTCTACAGTACAAAGGTAACTTCTTGGTCCACAAAGCTTCAACATAGTACAATATAGCATTGTCCATAGTCTGGGTTATAAAATATAC
>NW_022951911.1:0-227 GCF_012274545.1 Fukomys damarensis | reverse complement strand
AAGCCCTTCAGGCCTAAGAGAGTGCCTAGCAGCTCTGAGTGGACACAAGCCTCCAGAACTCTGCATACTTGAAGATAGGTTCAGATTGACGTTAGAACCCAAACTCGCTTTGCAGAGAGCTTCTGCGGTTTAAAGCGCAGTTTTCCCGGGAAACAGCTTCTCCAGCCCCTTAGCCGATTAAAGCGAAAGCGGTCAGTTTTATGAATGTGAAGTACTCCACAGAGAAA
>NW_022951910.1:0-204 GCF_012274545.1 Fukomys damarensis | reverse complement strand
GTTTAAATTTTTTACTAATTACAATTAACCTTAGATTGGTCTTATTTGTATAACTTAGGAGCTGTGGATCTATTTTTCATGTTCTCTTTTTTGTTTTTAGAATGTCTTTCATTAATTGGTATTTACAACTGCCCCGTGTTCTGATTTTAAGACTCTGTCTTCCCATTGGTCACTTTGCTGCCCTTACTTTCAAGAGAATATTTA
>NW_022951909.1:0-207 GCF_012274545.1 Fukomys damarensis | reverse complement strand
AGGACCCTTACTGGGTCTCTTGGCTTCCAAATTTGACAAAGTAATCTGCAAAAGATGCTGGTATCTGAAACCTCAGGCTGTACAGGGCTCAGGATTCCAAGAATTGAAGAGGTAGATCAGATGGGAGCTGGTGTAATTCCAGGTCAGCTGCTGCTCTATAAATTAAGCCAGGAGATAAGTGTTAAGCTGCAGAATGTACAAGGCATC
>NW_022951908.1:0-211 GCF_012274545.1 Fukomys damarensis | reverse complement strand
TGATAAATGTAACTGTATTATACACTTAAAAAGTACCAATAAACTCAATGAAAAAATATTTTTAATCTGTTTCACTGCTTTTATACTGAAACAGGTACCTTGTACCTTGAATGTTACAATTTTACTTTTAAGATGAATGACAGTGGTCCTTGTCAGTTCCATTAGAATAATTTAATTTACATATATAATATTTACTGGAGCTTTGTTTTAT
>NW_022951907.1:0-1357 GCF_012274545.1 Fukomys damarensis | reverse complement strand
CCCTGAAAAACTATCTTTCAAAATTGATGGAGAAATAAGATACTTTCATGACAAAGAGCACCTGCTGAACTTCATGACTACCAAACCAGCACTCCAAACAATTTTAAACAATATCCTAGGAATATCCTAGACTATGAAGATCACAACTGCAGGAAGCCCAGCTGAATGAATCCATCAGGCATAACAAGAAATAAAATGCAAAGAGGGAGAATCAAACAAAAAGAAGTCATGACAAAGATAAATCAATACATATCAGTTATGACCATCCATGTTAATGATCTCAATTCACAAATCAGAAGAAATAGACTGGCAGAATGGGTCAAGAAGCAAGATCCAATAATATGTTGCATACAAGAAATACACTTAATTAAAAAAGAAACTCATAGATTGAAAGTTAGGGTGGAAAGCAATACTCCATGTGACAGAACCCAAAAAGAAGCAGAAGTAGCTATTCTCTCTGCAGATCAGGCGGATTTCAAACCAACACTGATTAAGAGAGACAAAGAAGAACACTACATCCTTGTAATGAGAACAATCCAAGAGGAAGAGATGATAATCATAAATATATTTGCACCAAACACTAGTGTGACAACTATATAAAACAAATACTAACAGACATGAAAAATAAAACACAGTAGTAGTGGGGACCTCCATACCCTACTTTCACAAACAGATATATCAACTACAGAGAAAATAATGAAATTCTAGAACTCAATAAAACTCTTGAACAAATGAACTTAAAAGATATTTGCAAAGTGTTCCACCCCACAAAATCAGAATACATTGTTTTCAGCTTCACATGAGTCATTCTCCAAAACAGACCACATACTCACAGAACATGTTTAAGTAAGTGCAAAGGAATTGAAATGATCCCCTGTATATAATCAGACCATACTGTAATGAAATTAGAGATCAATAGCAAAAGAAACTGCAAGAATTTCATAAACAAACACATGGAAATTGAACAACACACTTCTGAACAACCTATGGATCACAGAGAAAATTAAAGAAGAAATCAGACAGTTCCTGCAATTAATGACAATGACAGTGCAACATATGAAAATCTGTGAGACACAGTGAAAGCAGTCTTAGGAGGGAAATTCATAGCAGTAAATACCCATATTAGGAAAACAGAGCGAGCTCAATTAAACAGCCTAATGCTGAACCTCAAGCTTCTAGAAAAAGAAGAGGAGGGCAAACCCAAAGCTCATACAAGGGACGAAATTATAAAGATCAGATTAGAAATCAATGCAATGGAGACTGAGAGAATAATACAAAAAAAAATCAATGAAGGCAAGAGTTGGTTCTTCAAAAGTATAAAATTGAAAAACCCTTAGCCAACATTATCAAAAAAAAA
>NW_022951906.1:0-756 GCF_012274545.1 Fukomys damarensis | reverse complement strand
TAAAACTTCTCTTAGCAAACTAACATATCCAAACACCTTCAGATATTTGGCTGGGAGCTTTGAAAACGGGAGCAACTGCACATATATTAAAAGTTTATTAAAGTTGTTGATATTTATTGCCATAAACTATACTTAGTACATTTCATATATTATCTCTACTTACCATAAAAACACTCCTACACAATAGAAACCATTCCACTTCACATATATGACAAAGAAGTTGGATAATTATTCAAAGGACACATGTTCATCAGTGATAAACAGTCATCCCCCTGCAGCATCCCCCTGACCACTATGCTATATCATATACTAATACTAAGCCCAAGGTCTCCAGCTGAGAGAACTTGAAGAAGGATGTCAATATTGTCCCCACATATGTTACTCCCCAACTTCCCCACACAGCCTTGCTTTCTCACAATAGGAAATGATGAAATTACACAGCAACAGTCACAAGTTATTTGCCTGATACCCTTAAACCTCTAATATTAGTAGGCGTTTAGTGGTACTGATTATTGATTACTGACCTGGAGGGTATATTCTTATCTAAACCTTCCCTTTGCTTAAAGATGAGGGACTGCGGTGTGGGGGAAGGTGTGGTAGGAAAATTCACTTCAGTTTTGGATATCTGGAATTTGGGATGTTTAATGAACTTCTGAGGAAAATGTCAAAGCCCAGGTTAAAATTCACACTTACTGAAATATTAATGGATAAAAGATCTGAGAAAAAGAATTTCTTAAAAGTAACATGGAAGAATAG
>NW_022951905.1:0-214 GCF_012274545.1 Fukomys damarensis | reverse complement strand
TTTGTACTGTTCTTATTATGATTTCTGACAGAGCTGAAAAACTGCTCTATTTACCTTAATGAGAATTAGAATACTACAGCTTTGTACCAAGGCTGGGAAATGTGTCTCTGCTTTGTCAAAGTTGACATAAAACATTATACTTTAATGGAGAAAGCAGTTTTGTACCAGAGGCATCATTCAATGATTTGGCCCTGCCAAAGTCAGCAAAACACAG
>NW_022951904.1:0-225 GCF_012274545.1 Fukomys damarensis | reverse complement strand
TTTTTTTTTTGTTTTTCTCTTCTTTTTTGGATCAAATTCGGGGATTGCACTCAGGACCTTGCACTTGGCAAGCAGGCAGTGGAACCACTGAGCTAAATCCTCGGCCCCTAGAAGTCTGTGTTTCTTGATGGCTCATAATTCAGAAAACATCATCAAAAACAGATTTAACAAAACAGGAAATATAAAGCCAGTTAAAGAACATCTTAATTATTAATTTGGTGTTAA
>NW_022951903.1:0-705 GCF_012274545.1 Fukomys damarensis | reverse complement strand
CAAGAGAAAATAACAGCACCTTTCTGCCCTTTTTATCTTACCCAGACTACCTAGGGCGGGCAGCACTCACACCCTTAATCCTGGTGCCCCTAAACCCAGCATTGCACCATGAATCAATCTCACACTCTAGATTCAGCCACCTGTAAAAAAGCACCATCTAAGACTGCATGAGGCTTTGGGGGGACATCTAGAAGCAAACTATAATATCACCCCAAATAAGCACAGTGAGAGTAGAAATACTTTTTAGCGATCATTCTATACCCAACAATTCCTCCTTCTCCTTTACATACAAAGCAGGGCACTCCCAAAGACAGGCTTCATGGAGGCATTCTGCTAAGAGGTAGTCTGACTCTGCATCAAACTGCCTGGTTTCAAATTGTGACTCTGTCACCTCCTGCTTATGGGACCCTTGGCAAGTTGCTTGACCTTTCTCTGCAAGCATATCCTCATCTGTAAAGTAGGCATAATAACAAGTACAGGGTTGTGGTGCAAATTAAATGTGTTAGTAAATATAAAGTACTAGAAGAGAACTTGCCATCAAGGACCAAGCATCCTGGTTTGCCCAGGACTTAGGGGCTCCCAAGGAGCTTTTGGTGCCAAAACCAGGAAATTCCCAGGCAGAACAGAATGAGTTGGCCACTCCACCCACAACAGAGTAAACATACATCCACAGCAGCCCTTTTTAATTGATGTAGTACACAGAAA
>NW_022951902.1:0-371 GCF_012274545.1 Fukomys damarensis | reverse complement strand
TAAAATTGAGAGAATATGACTCAATGGTACAGAGATTGCTTAGCATATACGAGGCACTGAGTTTTATCCCCAGTACCTCAAAAAATCAAAAACTCTGTTTCTCCAAAGCACAGGAAACAAAAGCAAAAATAGACAATGAGATTACATCAATCCACATAAGGATCAGCCAAGAGCCAATCAAAAGACTGTTCAGACAGCCTGCAGATTAGACAGAAAAATATTTGCAAACTGTACATCTGATAGAAGTTGATTTTCAGAACATTCAAAGAACTCCAAAAAACTCAAAAGCAAAAAAAGAGAAAGAAAAATTTAAAATAAACAATAACTGTTTCACAATACATATGCACATGTTGGCCAACAGGTACATGAAA
>NW_022951901.1:0-223 GCF_012274545.1 Fukomys damarensis | reverse complement strand
AGTTATTTTGGCCCAGCAGCCAGAAACTAAGGCAGAGAATATAAGTTGATAATTAAACTTGTTTTGCATCACAGTAGAATTGAAGGAATGCACTTAGAGGGTGACCAAGAGGTAGGGCAAAACAAAAGTGTATTTCCCACCCCATTCCTTTTCTCTTAGGTCTCTGCACTTTCTGAACCTTAACTGTAGAGGTGAATGGCCACGGTGGGTGAAATTCTGAGTA
>NW_022951900.1:0-232 GCF_012274545.1 Fukomys damarensis | reverse complement strand
GGCTTTTCCCTTGTCTGCTTAGTTAAACGCTTAGTGAGCATCTTCCCCTCAGAGCCAGCAGGAGGGAAAGGGCACATCTTTCTCTAACAGCGGGGTTCAGAAATGGCAAACTTCACTTCTCATATCTCCTTGGCCAGGGTTTTTCTCATGATTGTATCATCTGCCAGAGGGTTAATGAATGTAGTCTTCATTCATTTATTTCTTAGGAAAACTATAAGGATTCTTTTAGTAC
>NW_022951899.1:0-209 GCF_012274545.1 Fukomys damarensis | reverse complement strand
GAAATTTAGCATACCTAAAGAAATAAGTAATTATTCTCAGTAAGTCAGACTTACAGTGAGACTTAGCCACTGGGAAATCTAAATGCAAAGAGAATAAGCTGAACTGCTGGCTAGGGCTAAATATAAATCTTCAACCACTAAAAGCAAGATGGACACATGTATCGTAATGGACAGGAAGTCAAAGCAGCAATCAGAATACTCTTACTTCA
>NW_022951898.1:0-201 GCF_012274545.1 Fukomys damarensis | reverse complement strand
TAGATCTCTGGTAAAGGGGAAGAGGACTGAGAGACAGAGGAAGGGGGAAGGAGAAGAGAGGAAAAGATAAAAATACCATGAAGGTGTTTTACATATAGGGACTAACTTTCCACAAGTAATGTGGTCATTATTTAAGGAAAATATGTATTGATAAAAATAAAACAAGAAAGAAATAGTGTATTAGATAAAGTTTTTAAAATA
>NW_022951897.1:0-265 GCF_012274545.1 Fukomys damarensis | reverse complement strand
ATAGAGTTTTTAATCTCCTGGATATCTGTTTGAATCTTTTTTATGGATTCCATTTCTTTCCTCCTTTGGGCACTCATTATTTCCATTTCTTTCTTATGCTGGGCCTTCATAGATTCTATCATGGTCCTGAGCTCATCTATTTTTTTCTCAGTTTCTGTTCTAGAGTCTTGAATCTTGACTTCCATTTTGCTCACCACTTGTATAGTTATCTGGAAAATTATTTCTGTTTTGAATTTTTCTAGAGCCTGATTGATCTGTTTTGTTA
>NW_022951896.1:0-2810 GCF_012274545.1 Fukomys damarensis | reverse complement strand
ACTGAAACCTCTACAAACTGTGAGCTAAATAAACCTTTCCCCCTTTAACTGGCGTTAGGTATTTTGCCTCAGCAATGAGAAAATAACTAAGACATATGTACATGTAGCAATTGTCTACGTTGAATGTAATCATTATGTACTGCAAACATGTACTAGTAAAAGTTTAAAGAAAAGATTTTCAATTTCTGTACCACTTAACTTATGTAGCATTTCTAGCATCAAAACAGGAAATGTGTATTTTAACATTGTTTACTCTTACAAAAATTTAAACTACTTTCTCGGGAGTATTCCTGCAATAAGATTAAAAGGAATATCAAAAGTTTTATAAAGTGTAAAAGCAATATGCACCATAAAAGGATTACTAAATTTTTAATGATCATTTTAATGAACATTTCTAGAATTACTCTTAAAACTCATATTAAATAGTCAGTACTATGGCAGGGGATTTAGCTCAGTGCTTCGGGCACCTGTCTCTCAAGCAAAAGGGCCTGAGTTCGATCCCTGGTACCAAAATACATAACTAACTAAATAAATAAATAAATAATAAATCCTCAGTACTTTTAAAAGTCTTTTACCTTCCCAAAAAGTATCTAGTAATAACAAATTTTCACTGAGTATTTGTGGAGTTAATGTGCAATGAATGTATGTGGTGTAGTATAAAGAGGCAGAGATCGAAGCACGTGCCGTAGGAGCCCACGTGGCTGCTGCACATGACCAGTATGACAGTGAGCATGACGATAAGGGCTGTAGTGCTGGTTAGATTCTCTTGGGTGCACTTGAGAGATGGAAAAGGAAAAATGACAAACTCAGGCATGTCAACTCTTGGTTTAAATCGCTATCGGAGAATCTGAGAACTTCTAAAGCAGCTCTAAGCGATGCTCTTATTTATAGTACCTGCAAGGTTGATATTACTGAAAATTAAATAAAGATGTAATCATGTGGGTGTTTTGCAGTGCCTGTTGAACCCAGAGTCTGGACAAGTTATTTATGTGAAAGTTAAGCTGGTCATTGTTAAAAAATGGGCTGCTTAGTCTTACAACACCAAAATATGTGGTTGGACACATAAAACTGACAGTCTTATGCCACACAAGCCACTTTGAGATGAACATACTGTTGCAAGTAATATGTTAAGTAGTAATTAAATAGCCTAGCTTCTTTTCTATTAAAAATCTAGTGATAGCCTCATGTGGGGTGAGCATCTTAAAAGAGGATGTCAGTTTTCAAGAACAGCTACCTATACTTGCTACCGTATCCATAAGTAGTATCAAATCTTAGCATGTTCCGACAAGTATAAATTCTTTTTTTCTCTCTCACTGAGTTTATTGGTACATTTTAGGGATACAGTATCCACTTACTACAAATGCATAATGGCCTCTGCCCATTTCTATTCCGAATTAGTGTAACCAAATGACACATCATTCCCATGGTTGTGTTGTTGTTGTTTTGTTTTCAGATGGTTGCAGACCTTTATGGCTCAATTATCCAAACTAATGAAGGAATAGTATCAGACAGCTAATACTGACACTACGTAATCTAAAATACAGTGGATAACATAACAACAACAACAAAAGGTTGAAATGAGTACCAAGCAATATAAATCTAGTTTTTCTAAAGGTAGCAATTGTTTGTGGGTAAATTGTTTAAAGTATTGAAAATACCCTCAGCCAAAATTTTCTCAACTGTTGGAAAGTATGGAATTATACTTTTTTGTACAACCAGCATGTTCATAAGTCTGTGATTATATGGATTTTTCAAACTGACTGTGTCCATATGTTTGAATATAATTTTCTTATTTATAGCTTCTTTTTAAGTTTCTTTACCTGCTTATCTCCTAGGACATATTCAATTGCCTATTTATACTCAACATGGAAAGAATTAATTCTTAAGAGTAATTTAAATACCAGTCTAAGGATGGACTACATCAAAACTTGCTCTCATTTCCTCTCATGACTTCCACAAAACTAGAAGGTCTATTTACCATTTAACATCAAAGTTACTAGAAGGTCATTCTAGGATAAATGATGCATTAAGAATAAGAAAATATTAGACCAGAAGAATCCCATAAACAACCTGAAGTAATCAAATATATTATTTCCACAAAAAGCTTAGGTAAATTTCAGAACAGGAGTAAAAACTTTTAAGTAAAATTTCAGAACAGGAATAATAATTGGAAGTTTATTAGAATTTAGAGATTAGTGGTTTTCAAAATTTAGCATGTATGAAATAACATTAAATTCAGTATTATGTAAGACCTGCGCCAAAATTACTAGGGGAACAGAACAGAGAACTACAGTTTTCCCCAACAGCTTTTCTGCTATGAAATACACATAGAATAGAATTTGCTATCTTGATAACTTAATAATATTATCAGTGATACATTCATAGCACTGTGCATTCTTCAACACTATCACTGTCCAGAACTTTTTTCATATTATAAAATCAAAACTCTTTAGCCTTTAAACAACTCCATATTTCTTTTTGTAACCAAACCCCTATAAACTACCCTTCTATGTTTTTTCTTTATGACTAATTTGATTAATCTATGTAAGTGGAACCAGTTATTATCACTGTGATTTGCTTATTCGCCTTAGAATAATGTCCTCCTGTTTATCCATATTGTAAAGAATTTTGCAATTGTGAGAATTTCTTCCCTTTGAAAGGTGAATGATTTTTACCTTGTCTGATTATGCTATATTTTGCTTATCCATATCTACTGATGGGCACCTTATTACCACTGTATCTTGACTATTGTAGATCACGCTGCAATGAACATGCCAGCACAAGTATCTCCTCAACATCCTGACTTCATT
>NW_022951895.1:0-1286 GCF_012274545.1 Fukomys damarensis | reverse complement strand
AGCATCAAGCATGAGGTCCTAGTGGAAGCACAGTTAACATGCTGAAGCTCTCCCTTCCTCCCTTATGCTATCCTAAGAAGAGGATGCAGGGCATTGCTAACCTACTCACTGGCTTCACCCCAAATGCTACACCGTTGTTCAGAGCTGTTTTCTCACCCTCATTTTTCTTTCAGATTGAAATAATGGAAGATCTTTATGTGGCAAACACTATCTTTGCACTCAATTTTTTCAAGCACTTGGCAAAAACAAGTCCCACTCAGAATCTCTTCTTCTCTCCATGGAGCATATCATCAACAATGGCCCTTGTCTACCTTGGTTCCAGGGGCAACACTGAAGACCAGATGGCCAAGGTATGACTGCAATGAAGCTCCACTTTAGGACTAAGTGACTCCTGAGTCAAAGTGCCCTTGTCTTATGCCCAGGGCATCTTGATTCTAAAGAGGAGGCCATCATGGCATCCTAATAAATCACTAGTCCTTACAACGCTGATCGCCTAGATATTAAATTATAAAACAGCCAAATCAGAAGAATCTTTAAATGCAGATAGCAAAAGACATATCAGATTTTATTACCTTGCAAGGCTGAAAATAGTCGTGTGACATCATTCATTTTAATTATATAATGCTCATGCTTTTCTTTTTCAATTTTTATTAGTACATGCTTACTGTACATAATGATTATATTCTTCATAGATAGTGGCACACACGTAGATAACACATATTAATTGTTTTTACTTCCTCTTCCCTCACCCTTCTCCATCTCTTGGTTCCCTTCACATTTGCAAAATGTCTATTTCCCTGTTTCCTATTATCTATTTTTTATTTTGGTCTTTAAATTATTTATACTTTGGGTTTCTCATATAAGATAAGCCACATGATATTTAAACTTATGTGTATGATTTATTTCACTTAATATTACGGTCTCAAGGGGCATCCATTTTTTCCACAAATGACTCACATTTATTCTGTAGAGAAGAGTAGAACTCCATTGTGTTCTACTCTGTTCCAAAATGCCATATTTTCTTTATTCATTCATCTGTTGATGGACATACAGGCCACTTTTAAGATCTAGCTATTATTAGTTATGCTACTATAAACATAAATATCCATGTGCCATTGTAATATGATGCCTTTAACTCTTTCAGGAAAATATCTAGAAGGGAAATAGCTGAGTTGAATGGAGTTTCTAGCTGTAGTTTCTTAAGGAATCTCCATACTGATTTTCAAAGTGGTTGTACTAGTTTACTTTCCCACCAACACAGTAGAAATATTCATTTTGCCCCACAG
>NW_022951894.1:0-405 GCF_012274545.1 Fukomys damarensis | reverse complement strand
TTTTTCAAAATAAATTTAGCTGAAAATTTTAACTATTGCCTTTTACTATTTTGTCAACAGAAACACAGTCAGGCTATATGTTCTGTAGCAAATTTAATTGCACTATCCCAAACTTTTCTTTTGCTATCAATTAACCTAATAATTTAAGGCTTCTAAATTATATTTAAAGAATAACTGAGAAATGTAAAGATGAGGCAGAGGAACCATCTGAATCAAAACATTAAAGACAGAATTAATTGTATTAAATTCTGACAGAATGATGTTGACAAAAAAGTACTATGTCTACATAAAGAGTAAAAGATCTAACCAAAGTTCTCGTCACATATATTTTTCAGTAATTTAGTTGTTCCACTACTTTGGTAATCCAGTATTTGCTAATTAAAGAAAAAATGATGATAAGATTCA
>NW_022951893.1:0-702 GCF_012274545.1 Fukomys damarensis | reverse complement strand
ACATGTGTTTTAAAACTATTTTCTTAAAATAACGTGTGCAAAAAGCAATTATTGTAAAATGTGCTCCCATAGACATCTTTATGAAATGCCTATTGATTAAATGATGTAAGTCATGTGTTGGGCTGTAACAATCGGGTAGTGAGTATGTAGCATAGTAAATCATTTTTTTCAGAGATAAAATAAAAAGCCTGAGAGATTAGGTCACATGACAAAGTGATTTTGTGAAAACGAATTTTCTGAATGCTTCTTTCACATCTTTGTTCCTAAGACTATAGATCAATGGATTCAGCATGGGAATGACCACCGTGTAAAACACAGAAGCCACCTTAACTATCACCCATGAAGTTGTAGCCTTAGGAGCACAGTAGAGCAGCAGAATGGTGCCGTGGAAGATGGTGATGGCTGTCAGGTGGGAGGCGCAGGTGGAGAAGGTTTTCCAGCGCCCTGTTGCTGAAGCCATCTTCATAACAGTGATGAAAATGAGTGCATAAGATGTAAGAATAATCATCAGGCTGCTTGCCTCATTGAACACCGCAATGGTAAGACATAGCATCTGGCTGAGAGAAGGATCTGAACAGGAGACAGAAACAATTACTGAATGGTCACAGATGAAGTTATTTATGATGCTAGAATCATGATTAGACAGAGAAAGAAAAAAATATGTCAGTGTCAGGGAGCACACTATGCCCCACATATAGGACC
>NW_022951892.1:0-238 GCF_012274545.1 Fukomys damarensis | reverse complement strand
GGGATTATTGGGGCTTACTGGCTAGGCAAAAACAAAAACTATGAAAGACAATGGGAAATTAATTAGTGCCTATATCTGAAGAACTGTTGCGCTGCTTGTTTGATGGGAGAAAGCTTAGTGAATGTGTCAAGAGGGTTAAGGAGTATAGACTGGATCAGTATCTGACATCTTGCATGGATAAGCTTTACTATTAGGCCCATATATAAGAAAGAGAAAGTCAGAATATTTCTTGGTCTAT
>NW_022951891.1:0-251 GCF_012274545.1 Fukomys damarensis | reverse complement strand
ATCACTCATGAATTAAGACAGGATGTTTAAGAGATGGAGGGAAATATGTGATTTAAAAGAAATTCAGAGGCCGGGGATTTAGCTCAGCAGTTCGGTGGCCTGCCTTGCAAGCGCAAGGACCAAAGTTCAATCCCCAGTACCAAAAAAATAAAATAAAATAAAATAAACTCAGGAACTTATTCACTCTGCTCAGTAGGGGCCAAATGACTTCCATTAAGTATATCGTTGAAGATCTGCATATAATCTTTGAA
>NW_022951890.1:0-511 GCF_012274545.1 Fukomys damarensis | reverse complement strand
GTCGTAATTGAGCCTGTGGGTGAAGTTGAGCTGTTCTTACAGCTTTAAGAATTCAGTTGTCTCCTTATATGTAAAAGCTGTGGAAGATAAACTAGGAATAAACAATAGTTTTGCAGAAAAGAGTGCTATGAAAATAAATCCAATTTGGAAAACAAGAAGAAATTTGCATTGTCAGGTGCTAAAAATAAATTAAGTATCTGAATTACTCCAAGTTCAATAAATCAAATTGTTATCTTGCCTGAAAAACAATTCCTTTCACAGTTTATGGGCATCAAAATGGATTTATCATGTTGTTAGAATCTGAGGTTTTATGCACCTTCTGCCAGTAAAAATTATGTCT
The DNA here is from genome assembly GCF_012274545.1 of Fukomys damarensis. Taxonomy (NCBI): domain Eukaryota; kingdom Metazoa; phylum Chordata; class Mammalia; order Rodentia; family Bathyergidae; genus Fukomys; species Fukomys damarensis. The sequence goes on along the minus strand of NW_022951890.1, from coordinate 171 downwards.
GTTATTGTTAAAGGCTGCTCCAGTGTAGTGCTTTTATTAATCAAGATAGAGTAGCTTTTACCTTGGTAACAGATGAACCATGAAGCATCAGTTACTTAAAACAGCAAAGGTAAAATTCTCACACTACGTGTCCAAAGTGATTCAGTAGTACAGCTGTTCTGTTTCTTGTAA
>NW_022951889.1:0-204 GCF_012274545.1 Fukomys damarensis | reverse complement strand
CTGTGCACTCAGAGCAGCTAGGCACTCTCTTAGGCCTTAAGGGCTTTTCTGGTACAAGCGCCTACCAACAGTGTTTCAATCTCTGCCAGGCAGAGACCTACAAACAAAAAGAAATACAGTTGGGCTGGCTGCATATAAGATGTGGACTTCACTAGTAAAGTGACAGAGTTGCAGCACCTTTCTCTGTGGAGTACTTCACATTCA
>NW_022951888.1:0-871 GCF_012274545.1 Fukomys damarensis | reverse complement strand
CACTGTATTTCACAGAACTAGAAAGAAGAATCCAAAAATTCATTTGGAACCAGCAGAGACATAGAATAGCAAAAAGAAGATGTGGTTATTCTGTAAAAAGGAATACTACTCAACCAGAAAGAATAATAAATTAGAGTCTTTCATAGGAAAATGGATACATACTGAGGATATATTCAATTGAAATAAATAAATCACACATGTGTAAATTCCAAATAGTTTCTCCTGTGTGAAAAACTATAGTAGTACAGAACATCCTATTGGTATATTTAAGAGTGTGAAATAGGAAGAAAGGGGCCAAAAGAGTATGGAAGGTGGGAAGAGTAGGGAAAAGGAAATTAGGGAAAAGAAAAAATTTGAGAAAATTAATAAATGGAAATAAAGAGTTTGTAAATGGGGAGAAGGGAGGAAAGGGTGAACGGAGGGCAGGGACAAGGGGAAAAATGAGAACCAAGAACCATCATGTGGAGGTACAGGATCCCAGTAATGAATGTAACTTTATTGTACACCTAGGCTGTACCAATAAACTCAATAAAAAGAAAAAAAATATATCATTTGAGAAGTCGTCTCATGGTTGCAAGATATGTGCTTTAGAATGGCTGCCACTATTCTGATGAATAACCCCCTTCTTCACATTAAGTTCCATGTTCCTATGCCATGTATCACCAGTCATAAATGAGACTGACACATGAGTAAGGCTTGTCTGCATAAGGAATAGATCACAAATAATGACCCCTGAGTGGCTACCTGTGCAGCTGATATGATTTTCAACTCACCCACACTAGTCACCTAGTACATCACCAAGCCCTTTCCTGCTTCTCTCTCTCTCTCTCTCTCTCTCTCTCTCTCTCTCTCTCTCTCTCTCTCCTTTTCT
>NW_022951887.1:0-1236 GCF_012274545.1 Fukomys damarensis | reverse complement strand
TTGTCCCCTGGCTATCTTAGTAACCAAGAGAGTTATGTTAATTTGCTGAAGTACTACTTGGGGAGTCTTAAATTCTCCTTTAATTGTGTTGATTTTGCTGGGGTTATTCAGCACAGATCTGGGCTGTGACTGCCTCCTCTGTCTACCAGTAAGAGCAGAGTCAGGCCCTGAAATGGATACTACCCCAAAACGGTAGACCCCAAGGTAATACTAGAAGGTAATACCAGGATTGAAATCAAAGAGAATTTTCTTTTTTCTTTTCCTTTGTTTTGGTGGTGGTGGTGTTGTTTTGTTTGGGGGTTATTTTTGTTTTGTTTTTTGTTTTTGTACCAGGGTTTGAACTCAGGACCTTGAGAAAGGCCACACAGCCACTCAGCTAAATCCCCAGCCCTGGTTTTTTGCTGTTTTTTGTTTTTTTGTTTTGTTGTTGTTGTTTCCTTCTTTTTCCCCCCTCTTCTTCAACAGTTTCCTGAGAGTTGGCAATCTTCATTAGCATTGAGCTCACTTCAAATCTCTTTCTCTTTGTTTGTTTCTCTATTTTTTCCTCTTATCCCTTTTAAATTTTCTCTCCTTGGGGAGAATATCACTCCACTGAGCAGATGTTTACTGTTTATAATGGTCTGACCTGTCTTAGAACTTCCATTTAAGTATAAATCTTGTGCGTATGGTTAACAATGGCAAATTCATAGTTATCAGTCTGTTGTTTTCTAGTCTGTGCTTGATGCTATTGTTATTCCCGGCTGTACGACTTTAGCTGAGGGGACACAGTGTTGTTCCTCCTTCTTTGACAAATCTGAGATTGTCTGGGAGTCATAAACAGTACCATAGCCCAGGACCAAAGAACGGGGTGCTAGGCCAGACAGGCTGCAACCTCTCATCCAGAATAAATTGAAGAGGCAGAACGTTGGCCAACAATGCCTAGAATACATCTATGAAAAGGATTCATTTCTTAAAGGGTGTCAGTACTAGAAATAAAGCTACCATAAGCAATTTACGAGTCTCAATGCAAAACACAAATTGTAAAAAATAAACAATGAGAAAATACTGAAACAAGATGCAACCCCAGAACACAAATCCAGGAGGCATTCAGGTGGAAGTAACCACAAGCCACCCAGCTAAACTTTCTGAAATGGTAGCAGTGGAAGTAACAAAGCAGATGAATGAGTCTCTAGGAAAAAAAATCAGAATTTCACAAATAGCTAAAGAGACGATGACCCTAAGGAAGGACGTGGTTAG
>NW_022951886.1:0-292 GCF_012274545.1 Fukomys damarensis | reverse complement strand
AATACACAACTTTCTTCTTTAGCTAATATTCTTTGAGAAAGTTAATTTGAAGAAATATTGTTGGTATACGTGACCCTCACAGACAGAAAGTTGGTGGCACACTGTTGCTTCGAGAGTAATTTTCTAATGTAAATACATTTGAGATTTAATGGGTAAATGATTTTGTTTTTAAGCCCATGTATACTTTATATTAAGATATTCTGGTATTACAATTAGGGTACACAAAGTCCAATGAAATAGAAGAAATAGAACTCCCAGATATTTTTGAACTCAGATTAGAGCACAAATCCAG
>NW_022951885.1:0-322 GCF_012274545.1 Fukomys damarensis | reverse complement strand
GCTCTTACATTCCCCACTGATTTTTGGACCTAAATCAAATCTTTGATTTACTCATATCTGATTTTGGGCCTTACTAAAGGAACACATTGTAAAAGACAACAAGTTATTGCAATTCAAAATCCTAATGCCATCACATAGAGTATTAGTTGTTTTACGCAGTTAATGTCAGGTAACCAACTTGTTATCACATCAGCATTTAAACATATTTCAGACAAATTTAAGGATTCAGCTAATTGCATCCAAACATTTTTAGTATGATCTAAGTTCTCTTTGGACAATGCTATTATTGTCCCAAGGCAAATCACCCAGATCATATTGAAGG
>NW_022951884.1:0-489 GCF_012274545.1 Fukomys damarensis | reverse complement strand
TCTGACACTGCCCTGGGGACTCAGACACTGTAACAAACGCAGAGTTCTTTCCTGTACCAAGGGAAGAAAGAGGGCAAGCAGGACTTGAGAGAAGCCTTGACACAAATGTGTCTTTTTTCTGGGGAAGAAAAAGAGAACAATGGACAGAGCAAATGTCCTGGATGTTGGACCTGACCTGGAGCCAGCCCGGGAACCACCTCATCCCCGTCCATCGGCCAGGAGCAGCCCAAACATGAGCAGCACTTCAGAACACGGAATTTGATCAGTCACCTAATGAGGAATTTTGCTCTGTTACACTTGTGGCCACTGTGGACACTTCACGCAACAAATAGTTCTCTTTGCCAAAGTGGGGTAATGCCTAAGCTTATCCAAGCCCAAAGGCCTGACATTCAGAGGAGTTCGCTTTGCTCATTTAGGGGAACTCTGGATGCTGACTGGGTGCTGTTTCATACTTTCATAGTAGGCTTCACACTTGGCTCGTAAGTGCTT
>NW_022951883.1:0-218 GCF_012274545.1 Fukomys damarensis | reverse complement strand
GAAGAAGGAAAGGAACAAAAGAAGAAAGAGGTTAAGAATCAAAAACAAAACAAAAAAACAAAAACAAAAACACTAAAAAGGCTTTCTGTGGCTAGGTCCTATATCAGCCTTTGAAATAAGTGTGTTCACTAGGCCTCACCAGCCATTCTGTATGTGGCACAGACAGGTTAAATTCTTTACCCAGCACATAGAAAATTGGAAATTTAAACCCAGTGAAC
>NW_022951882.1:0-226 GCF_012274545.1 Fukomys damarensis | reverse complement strand
CCGCATCCTCTCCTCCTTCCTGCCTCCCCACAGCCCTACATTTCCTGTGCCTGGTGTTTAATTATCTGTCTGGGCCTCCTGCCTCTCCCACACACCCGAACTGCACTCGTTCAGGGCGAAGTCTGCTGGGTCCGCCGCTGACCAGCACAATGTTTGGGCCTCGATAGATGTTTGTCGAATGAGTAAGTGAAGAGATGGTTTCACGAAATGCCTTGGAGCACTGCTT
>NW_022951881.1:0-241 GCF_012274545.1 Fukomys damarensis | reverse complement strand
TCATTCACTCAATTATTTAATTGTTTATGTTTTAAAACATGGAACTTTTCATAAATTTGCTTAGGATCGTTCCTGTCCAGACTTATGGTAACCTTGTCTGTAACATTCCAATTTTAACGTATGTACTGCCAAAATGAGCCATCATTTACTTATTCTTATATTACGACTATACTAAATTTTTAGTATTTATAGGGCTGGTTATATAGTAAATTCTGGTGAATATTTCCCTTAATATACTATT
>NW_022951880.1:0-238 GCF_012274545.1 Fukomys damarensis | reverse complement strand
GTCTTCTCTGCCCTGGGTCCTGAGGTTCTTAAGGGGATGATCCGAGTCTTCCATCCACACCCGTAGGGCCCTGGAGAGTAGGAAGTGTGAGAAACAAAATGAGGTGGGTGTGGAATCGGATCTCTGCACGTGCCGGGACCCCCTCCTACCTTCTGAGTCATCCAGCCGAGGGTATTTCTGCCTCCCTGCTCTCCCCACATGGTATTTCAGTGATTAGCCTGAAAGCTCTCCAGAAAGG
>NW_022951879.1:0-1199 GCF_012274545.1 Fukomys damarensis | reverse complement strand
TACCGTGCGATAGAAGGTCTCCAGCATACCAAAGCAGCCTTACTAGAAGATAAGGAATATTCTCAGGGCTCAGGGCACATATTCCAGGATTTGACCAGGGGTCAATGGGAAACACAAGTCATTTTTGAAAACGTCCAGGATTTGAGGCAGCCCAGTGCTGTTGACTTCTCCATACTCAGCACAACAGTTAAAAACAAAACAAAAACAAAAACCAGTGGATTGTAATCTTAGATTATATAGCAGTGATGCAAGTGATGGAGGTGGTGAGGATGATGATGATGATAGTAAAGACAAATCCATCTACCGAGTGGCTCTCTTCAAGGAACAAAGATAAAGCCAAATTCCGTGGGAGTTAGCTGACTGTCTCAGCAGAGATCCAGCTGCTGGATGTTTCCAGCTTTGCAGCCACTGTGGTCTCTTCGACAGCCACTCAGTTCCATCACCGTGGTCAAGAGTAGCCAAAGAGAGTGCGTTGACAAATGGGAATGATGGTCTTCTGATGAACTTTAAGGGCGCTGGAATTTAAGTTTTATATACTTTGACAAAACACTCATTTCTTTCTCTGGTCATGTAAGACTATGAAAGCCATTCTTGGTTGTGGGATGTACAGAAACGCTGACCCTACTTGTGATCTTAGCCAGGAGAGTCCAGATTTAATAAATACAAAGTGACAAGTTTAGAAAAAAAATTAAATGAAACGCACTATTTTAGTAGGAGCACACTGCATGGACTCATAACTCTACCTAAGATCAACTTGGTGTGTGACGCTCATCATGAGTTCATCAACACCCATCACTTATTTTGTTAATTGATCCTGTACCACGGTGTCACAGTGCTGAAGGCTGGGCTCAGTGCAGGCCGAGGTAGTAGAGATAAGCCTGGATCTTCCCTGCAAATACCAACAGGGCAGAGAAGAATCCAAACTATAAACTCGATGTAGAAAAGATCAATGATACCTGCCACCCCTCACCCACAAGCACACGCAGACACCAGCAACTGTCCAGTCCAGCAGGGATGTTGTAAATTGGGTCTTGAAGGATAAGTAAGAGTTTACTTGTCAAGAAAGTTGAAGCGGATCATTGTGGAGGTGAATAAGAAGGTTGGTAGAGCCTCGTGGCACTTCTCAACCTTTTTTCTTAATCCATTGAGAAACGTTAAGACCAATATATATACATATATATATATATGTATATATATAT
>NW_022951878.1:0-1137 GCF_012274545.1 Fukomys damarensis | reverse complement strand
CATTTAATATAATATCAATTAAGACTAATTGTATTCCATTATCTTGCATGTGTATTTAGTAGTGATTGCACTGTTTTTCGTTATTCTCATTAATTAACAATAACATATTATCAGATAGTTGGCAAAATGCTATTAAAAATAGTCCAGCTTGGTGTAGTGGCTCACATCTGTTCTCTCAGCATATAGGAGTCTGAGCAAGAGTGTTGCAAGCTTGAGTAACTAGCAGGTCTCTGTCTCAAAGTCAAAAATCAAACCCAGTCTGTGCCACATAATGATGTCGTTATACCCTGTCAAAATATTTTTTTTATTTTTAGTACCAGGGATTGAACTCAGGTCCTTGCACGTGCGAAGCAGTAGCCAGAACCACTGAGCTAAATTCCCACCATCAAAATAAATTTTTAAAAAGCTCTGAGGATAAACAAGGCTCTGAGTTCAATTCTCAGTGCTACAGAGAGCCACACAGATATACACATTCATTAAAATGATATACTGTACCAGAATAAGATATTTCAAAATAAAAGGGCCTCATTGTCACTATCTAGTATAAATACTATGCAAGCTTACATAATTTAAAATAAAAGTTTGAAAATAAATACCCTGAATTCATATATTTTAATCACAATATCACAGATAATATTTCATAATTTTAAAAAGTATGCAATACAAATTAGTGCAAGTTTTACTGCTCTTAATGCTCAAAAAAAAATAAAGATTTACACATTTACAGTGACTCCTTCCTGAATTCAGGAAATATATCTACTCTTCCAATTTAGCACAAATACATTTTTATACATTTTTCTCTTCCAGATTCCAATGTGCTATTTTTCAAGATACCCATGTTAATAACCATTGTTATTTTTATAGAGAATGTTATTTTCAATATAACATGTGAAAATATGCTAAAATTATATATCTCAATATAAAATGCTTTCTTACTTTCTGAGTCCCATTACTAGAGATAAAAAAATGAGAGCCTCACAGCCTACATGTTTTCCTATGTAATTATTTTTATAACTAGGATACAAGAACATCCAATTATTCTGTCACCTTTGAGTCTCCATCAATGGAGTAAGGTTTGCAATCTTCCCTTGAAAATACTTCAACTAAGAACATCCATAGCAAACGTAAGATATTTTC
>NW_022951877.1:0-252 GCF_012274545.1 Fukomys damarensis | reverse complement strand
GGTGATTGCAAACACAGGAGCTCTTTAGAAACAAGCACCCTTCCTTCTTTTCCTTTTTTAGAGCATCCATGCTACAAGCCTATTGGTTAGTGCCACCCACATCTGGGATGGGTCTTTCCCCTCAGTTTGCTGGCCTACGTGTCAAACAAACACAGACACACCTAGAACCCTGCTACACTAATCTGCTATGTGTTCCTTAATCCATTCAAGTTGACATATCATGATTAACAGTTACGCATATCATGGCATTTC
>NW_022951876.1:0-288 GCF_012274545.1 Fukomys damarensis | reverse complement strand
GTCGCCTTTATGCAAATGAGGGATGCAACTATGTCTGTCTCTGCTTGGTGATATTTACATTTTCGTAAGTCACAGTTCATCGGTCAGGTACAGGAAGCAAAATAAGACCGTCTGGAGGATGTTCACCTTAGCCATCAAAACAAGAATGTGCAACAAGCCGGGTGTGGTGGCTCACGCTTGTAATCGCAGCACTCGGGAGGCTGAGGTAGGAAGATCGTTGTGAGTTCGAGACTAGTCAGGGTTACATAGTGAGTTCCAGGTCAGTCTCAGCTACATAGTGAGACCCTG
>NW_022951875.1:0-786 GCF_012274545.1 Fukomys damarensis | reverse complement strand
ATGTAGAGTATCATATCATCAGCAAATAATGATAGTTTAACTTCTTCCTTTCCTATCTTTATATTTTATATTACTTTTACAATAATATGTTCATTGTTTATATTTTTCCATCTTGTGGTAAATAAACATTTTTTATTTTTCTGCATTTTAGTTAGGTACACCCTCCATGGGTACATAAATTGTTTTGATACTTTTGAACATTGGACATTGTCTTACTATAGACAATTTTTATACTTCTCTAGAACTCAGTGATATTCTATTCTAATACAAAAAAGACACATCTGTGACACTGAGAATGAATAGGAAGGAAGAGTAAAAGACCTGAAAAACAAAAAACTGAATAAGGGAGAAGTGTTAACATGTCCCAAAGGAAAACTCTGTTATAAAATAGAAATCAAAACAGACATCCTTTATGGTCAACTATTTGTAATACAGAAATGATAGAACTTGAAAGCAGAATTGAAACTAAAATAGTTCTAATGGTGGTGAATGATTATAATAATTCTATGGGTAGTGTTGGAATTGAACAACAGCTACCAAGCTATCTTGTAGTTAAAAAGCAGTCTATGGCCATACCACCCTGAATGTGCCTGATTTTGGCTGATCTTGGAAGCTAAACAGGGTAGGGCCTAGTTAGTACTTGAGTGGGAGACCCCCTGGGAATACCAGAGCTGTAGGCTTTTGCACCCTTCCTTCCTCTCCTTGCTGGGCGTGGTGGCACATGCCTGTAATCCAGCACTCAGGAGGCTGAGGCAGGAGGACCACTGTGATTTCAAGACCAGCCTG
>NW_022951874.1:0-211 GCF_012274545.1 Fukomys damarensis | reverse complement strand
AAAGTGGCAACCAAGAGTATGACTATGAAGTAAGAAGATGACAATATTATCATGTCAAGATGATGTGACGGCATACCAGTATTAACAAAAAAGCACAGAAATAACACAATACTTGTTGTAACAACAACAAGAATCCATCAGTGTTATCAGGCATCAATCCAACAAAAGAGAAGAACAGGAAATATGTTAAAAGGGTCACATATTAAATGCC
>NW_022951873.1:0-2434 GCF_012274545.1 Fukomys damarensis | reverse complement strand
GTACAGAGAGTGTGGGCTAGGCATAGTTCTCATTGGAAGTTTAAACTGAGGCTAACAAGGACAGGGAGCCCTGCCCTCTGTGGTGAGAAGTGAGGCCAATATAGGCAAAAACTGGTCATTAGCAGTAGGACAAGATGGGGTGGGTGTGCTGGGTGGGTGGGGTTCCCGTGGGTATTTTATTTGCACTGAGGGAGTGGCAACTTCCTCCCCAGAGGCCTCTGTCCCTGTGTATTGGAATGTGGGTCTTTCTTTCAGGGACTCTTGGCACTTTGCCCCTGCCTCTGCCACTAGATTATGCTCCGTCATTTGACTTTGCATTTTTATCTTTGATTTCTTTCTATTTGTGTCTCTTCCTCTACCTCTCACCATATCTTTAGTCACTCTCTCTCTCTGTCTCTCTGTCTCTCTGTCTCTCTCTCTCTCTCTATCTCTTTCTCTCTCTGTCTGTCTATCCATCTCTCTCTCTCTCCTCTCTCTCTTTCTACTCCAGAGGGTGTTGGGTTAAACATTTTTACTTTTTATTTTACTGGTACATTTTAGATATACACAATGATAGCGTTCACCACGGGGAACCTGTGCCTGCTTCTTCTTTCCTTCCCGTTCCCCTCCCCTCCCTCTCACCCCTCCCATTGTATCTGCAAAACCTTGCTTCCGTTTTTTCTTTCATTCTTCTTATTTCTTGTCCCTTTTTTCATTTTGCCATTTTCTTCTTAAATGTCACATCTTTGAAATTTGCTGTATAGTTTTGCAATCACAACATATTTATTATAGGGATCCTGAAGTTTCTTCAGAAATCTTTGATTTGAACCTAGATTTTTATGAACTTTACCCTTGAAAAAGGTAATGCACATACTTAAATTGTTTCCAAACCTACATAAAAGTTTTCCAATAGCTGAATTACATAGCAATTTTTATTCTTATGTATTTATTTATTTTTTTACATATCAATTTTTAAACATTAAATTAAATTAAATTTCAAATTTGATTGAGCTTGGCATGGTGCACATATCTGTAATCCCAGCACGTCAGGAGACTCTAGAGAGAGGATCACCATGAGTTCAAGGCCAGCCTGAACTATATAGTGAGACCCTGTCTCTAAATAAAACAGGATAGCAGAAAACAAAACATACATGCTCACACAAATACATAACAAAAGGTTCCACAGGACACAGCACAAGTATTTAGTGGACACATGTGGCCATTGGTTAGCATATCAGACAAGTACATCTCTATCGGTTACCTTTGGCGTGACTCTCAATTCTCTGGGCTTCACTGTCTGCATCTAGAAAATGGGGGAGGACACTAACAGCTACTTAAAAGTGTAAGGAGTTTGTGTAAAGTGCTGCATTCTTCTTCACCAGCAAGTCTCAGGCTGGAATAAAGATCCATTCTCATTGTCAGATGTGCACAAACAGCTGGGGTCTGGTCCTGGGGTCAGGAAGGTCTGTGATGGCACCAGTCCCAGGTCAGAAAAGTGCAGGTTCCACCTCTAAAAGATTGTCTTTTTATGTTGTTCTACTGGGATCAATGAATGGAGTATGACTCAACCATCCAGGTCAGAGTCCTGGGTTAAGCAATAGTTTGATTAATGTGTCCTGTATCCTCCCATACCTGGCCTCATTCCTTTAAAGAGAGGGAGGTATGCTTAAAAAGAGAGAGCTAAAAAAATAAGAGAGAAATCAAACCTGGTATGGAGGTACACACCAGTAATCCCAGCACATTGGGCGGTTGAGTAGGAGGGTTGCAAATTGAACCCCAGACTCGGCAAATTTGTAACCTAACAAGACCCTTCAGCAAAAGAAGAGATTAATAAAAGTCCTGAGGATATAGCTCATTGAAAAGGCCCTGGATTGAATCCCTTTTACAAAATTTTAAAAAGCAAGTAAAGGTGGAAATCCCAGCCAGACCAATACAGATGGACATGGGCACTGTTGTTCTCCCTTTTGCCAGATCTGGCCTGCTGTTCCCAGGAGCTCTGTTGGGCCAGGCTCACAATGAGTGTAGAGTAAGACCAGAGCTCAGGGGACTTCAATAAAATCGGACCCCATTTGCTGTGGAGTAAATGTCCTCTCCAAAGCTCATGTTGACTTTTAATTGCCTTCGTACCGTTTTAAGACATTGCAAGTACCGTGATAGCTTGGATCATGAACTTAATTATTTTTTGATTTTGGAAAAGATGGTCATGCTTCTGTTTGTGTGGGAAAGATGGCCATCATTGTGTTTGTCACCCAATGCAGATATTTTAAACAAAAACAAATTTTGCCAAACACTTCTGTTTGTGACCCAAGTTGCAAAGAAAAGCGAATGGTAATTTTGTGAGCCAACATACCTTTATAGTCAGTCTATCTACAGTGTTTCCTCCTTGTCCATGGGGGGGGTTACATTCTGAGACCTTCAGTGGAATTGCAAAAGGTTGGAGAATACTGAACACTGT
>NW_022951872.1:0-643 GCF_012274545.1 Fukomys damarensis | reverse complement strand
TCTTTCTTTATATCTTTCTAACAAGACATGTATACAAAATCCTTTCATATCAAAAGTATATCTTTTTTATCCATAGTTTTTAAATATTTTTCTTCTGTCATCTCACTTACTATAAACCTTATATATACAACAAACTTGTCTTCAGTTTTTAAAAATTTAAAGTGTCCCCCTTTTTTTTTTCTGTTCTCAGATTGTTACATTTTAAATTTGACTGGCTGCCAATAGAACAGTATTAACCTTGATTTCTTCATCAAAAAAGTATAGAGAAGAGCAAGTTAACCCTATAATCACAATTCAAGAATTTGTATTGTACAAGAAGTGTTTTAAGCACAACAATTAAACTTAACAAAATTGAAACAAAGATACATTTATCAAATAGCTAAAATTTATAATTTGATTTTTCTTGTAAAATCTCTTTATGTCGGTAAAACACAGTTGAAGTTTCTCTGGCAGGGTTTTGGATTCCAGACCTTTGTAGGCAGCATCAGGCTGATAACACAGTGCTGGCCTTGGGGCTCTTAAAGCCTGGAGTGGTTTTTTATTTTGTTTTGTTTTTTTAATGGGAGTGTTAAAGGGAGAATTGGCATGTCTCAGAAGTCTCTTTTGTAAGAGATCATGTATTATAGGAGTTAGTCCCTCTAAA
>NW_022951871.1:0-225 GCF_012274545.1 Fukomys damarensis | reverse complement strand
AGTGAAAGAAGCTTTTTCAAGGGGAAAGCTGCACTTTAAATTGCAGAAGCACTCTGCAGAGTGAGTTAGTATACTAACTTAAAATTGGACCTACCTCAATGTTTACAGAGTTCTGGAGGTTTCTGTGCCCTCAGAGCAGCTAGGCACTCTCTTTGGGTTAAAGGGCTTTTCTGGTACAAGCGCCTCACAACAATGTTTCAATCTCTCCCAGGCAGAGACCTACAA
>NW_022951870.1:0-231 GCF_012274545.1 Fukomys damarensis | reverse complement strand
GTCTAAGCAGAATCCCGCATAACTTAGGGATTGAATCATCTAAGACAATCCATCCAGTCTCAGACAAGTGGATCTAAAAGCAGGGGCTCTCCTGGCCACAGAAAGGAGGCCAATGAGTGGCACTGTCAGCATCTAATGCAACCCCACTGGTATTATTCTCTGTGTTGGCAATCACTGTCAACAATGCAGTGGAACAGAAAGGAACACAATGAAAAGGAATTCTCCTTTGCC
>NW_022951869.1:0-398 GCF_012274545.1 Fukomys damarensis | reverse complement strand
AATAGATGCAGAAAAAGCATTCGGCAAAATTCAACACCCAATCATGACAAAACCCCTGCAGAAAATTGGAATAGACGGTCTTTATTTCAACCTGCTAAAGGCTATCTATGAAAAACCAAAAGCCAGCGTGATATCAGGTGGCCCAAAACTGAAAACCTTCACGGTAAAATCCAAGGATGTCCACTGTCCACTCCTGTTCAATATACTTCTGGAAACATTAGCCATAGCAATTAGACAAGAGAAAGAAAGAAAAGTAATAAAGATAAAATGAAGCAGGTAAACTGTCATTATTGCTCACAATATGATATTCTATGTAGAAAACCCAAAAAACTCTGCCAAAAGACTTCTAGACTTCATTGACACTTTCAGCGGAGCAGCTGGATACAAGGTCAACACTC
>NW_022951868.1:0-200 GCF_012274545.1 Fukomys damarensis | reverse complement strand
ACAAATTTATCAAGAAGATGTCACTCTGGAAATAAATAAAGTAAGCAGTTTTATTCACCTGTGAAATATCATTATATCTGTTAGCCAAACTGTCAGGGACATAACAGGAAGCTCTTTGAAGACTAACATTTTAAGAGTGTTAGATGGTTCTATTTGCTCCCTGCCATCAAAAGTGCTACCCGTATCTATTATCAATCTCT
>NW_022951867.1:0-207 GCF_012274545.1 Fukomys damarensis | reverse complement strand
CACACAAGCCTCCAGAACTCTGCATACTTGGGGATAGGTTCAGTTTGACGTTAGAAGACAAACACACTTTGCTGAGGGCTTCTGTGGTTTAAAGTGCAGTTTTCCCCGGGAATCAGCTTATCTCGCCGCTTAGCCATTTAAAGTGAAAGCGGTGAGTTTCATGAATGTGAAGTAGTCCACAGAGAAAGGTGCTGCAACTCTGTGAGT
>NW_022951866.1:0-693 GCF_012274545.1 Fukomys damarensis | reverse complement strand
TGTGTATTAGGTCAATATTTATTGATTATTATTCCTGTTCCAGGCTCAGTGCCAGAACCCAGAAACTCAGTGAGACTCTTTTGAAAGGAAGGTGTATAAATTAATAACTAAAGTACCACATCTAGCGCTGTAATGGAAGCGTGCCGATTATGTGACAGGTCCAGAGTAGGAGAAAGTAGATTAGTGGCCTCCTAGGGCTGGGGGTGAGACAGTGGAGTGTGGACTGATGCTGATGTGTAGGAGGTTTCTATCTGTGATGACAATCTTCTAAACATAGACAGGAAGTCACCTGAAGTGGATGAACTGTACAGTATGATAATCACTGTGAAGATATTTACAAAGTCATAGGAACAAGCATTTTACCCAGCTGTGCCCTGGATATCAGGATAAAGTCTAGGCATTCTCAGGAAGGGAGGAGGTACAGAATGCCATTGGGTTTCTAGTTATTCAGAATGTAGGTCAGTAAAGAACCTGGCAAGTGCAGTCTGAACATATGCAGCTAATAGTGAAAAGCATGTCGTTTGGGTTCATTGGTTAATGTTAGTTTGAAGGTTAGGGAAGGCTGCAGAGACAAGACGTGACTGCCATGCAGGACCTTGATTCTGCAGTGAGTTTTATACAGTAGCCACCTAATTTGTGCTTGTGAGGTTACTAACCAGGCTGGATTAATTTGGTCAGTTTTTTTGTTGTTTT
>NW_022951865.1:0-1954 GCF_012274545.1 Fukomys damarensis | reverse complement strand
TCTGACACACTGTGGCTTCATGTCCCAGGACGGGGTGTGCATTTGCCTCAGTAAAGCACCAGGAACGGTTTGTCCCTCTACCAAAGTTGTTGTTGTTGTTTCCAATTAAAACACAAGTTACTTCTGTTAGCCAAGCTAATCTACCACAGGCACTGTGACCACTCATTTCCCTCAGTCACTGTTACCATTCAACACTTCACGAGCTTGCACTTTCAAACTGTTGATGTAAAACGTGGCAGACATTTCCTGAACACACCAAAAATTTGACAACCAACTCCCAGGGGAGTCATTTCAAATCGCTCAACATCTTTGCCCACAACAGGATCCAGGACCCTGTGTTCATGCTGCATTTCAGTGGTTACAATTCTCTCCTTCATGGACATTTGCCTGGATCTTGAAGCCATGGAATATGGAACTATTTGACATCTGGCAGCTTCTGCAAAGCAAAGATGGAGGCCTGGAAGATCAGGACGGGAGAAGAGAGGGTTTCAGGCCCACCAGAGCACCCGCCAGAGCAGGAATCTGGGCTTGGGCTGCATAAATTCTGAGCTTCCAGAGGGAGGTAAGTTAGCACAGTCTGAAAGGGAGGTTCTGACACTGGAGCAGGGAAGCTGTAAGTCTCACACCCGGGGTGGGACTGCAGTAGCCCAGAGGGTAGGATTTCGAGGGAGGAGCTCAGGCAACAGTGGAAGAAATAAGCAACCTTCATTTCCTTCCAGTCCTACAGCCCACTTGGCAGATCACAGCGCATAGCACTGGTTAGCCTGGCTCGGTCCCCACTCAGAAACACACTAGGGTTTCTCTCAAATGCTATTTCACAAAATGCTCTCCTGTTTCAGAAATTAAGATCGCCTCCATTTCCATGAGACCACAAACCAGATGTCTGCAGGCAGCTTCTTCCAAGCTCTTTTTGGTTCCAAACGCTTCCCAGGTTCCAAACTCCTTCCAGGTCCTTCCTTCCATGGCTGTTCTGTCTCCAGTGAAACTTCTTCAGTTCTTCCCAAAAATGAATATATAGGTATGCCTTGCCTGCTTTCTCCTTCTCTCCTCTCCTTACACATAAACCACAAACCTACTACATGAAGCTGGCAAGGCTGAGTAAATATGTGTGCATTGAAAATACCGTACTTCTCAAACCTCAACATCCATACAGATTCCTTAGGGCTCTTACGAACACTTGGGCTCAGACTGAGTGAGTCTGAGCAGGGCAAGAGCTCCTGCATTTGGATAAATTCCCGCATGACACTGGGTGCTGCTGATATACGAATAGCACAGTTGCAGATTATAGGAAATTTACAGAAACCAGATCAGAAGAATCCTGATATTCTGGATCATCCACTGGAACATGTGGTGGGGGAATCAAATGTGTAAGCCAGGCATTGTAGGAGCCTAACGCAGGAGGATGACAAGTTTGGGCTCAGCCTGGGAAATCTGGTGAGAGTCTGTCTCAAAATGAAAAATAAAAAGGGCTGGAATTCAACTCTGTGCAAAGGCCCTGAGTTCAGTCTCTAGTATCATTTTTTTAAAAGATGAAAAAGAAAAAAGTAATCAAATGTGAAAATTAATCAACTTGGTCAACGGAAATGGATTTTTGTTGTCCTATAGTTGCCCGTTATCATGCTACTTAGGGGTTGCCGATGCTTCTTGTTACATTTCATTTTTATGCTGTCAGCAGAGGGAATTAAGTGAAATTATATCCCATTTGGTTAGATGGAGAGTTGTGCTCACTTTGGAATCAGAAGGGAGAAGTATAATGCCCAGAAGCTGCCATCAGTAGCTACATGTGTTGAACATGCTGTTAAATCACTAGAAAGAATGGAAGAGATAATAGATGTCCCCACTGAGTGCAGCTTGGCAGCTTTGAAGATGGAACTAGATACGAGAAATTTCAATTCCATTTCAAATGATTTAGCATAGACAAAGACTGATGGGGATCAGTAGAGTACCTGAAAAT
>NW_022951864.1:0-271 GCF_012274545.1 Fukomys damarensis | reverse complement strand
GGACCAGGTCAGCGCCACACTCCGGGAGGACACGGCCCGGCACGCGCGAACACCGGCACCAGGTCACCGAGTTGGAGAAGTATCTGTCCAGGAAGCTCACACGCTCCGTCCCTTGGAGACTTAAGAGACTCCAAGAAACGCGCTGTGGACAGCAGTGACCCGGTCAGCGACACCCTCCTGAGAGGACACCGCCAGCCAGGCACGAAGAGCAGAACCCGGTCCCCGGTCACCTCCAGGCAGAGGATCCCAGCGAGGCGGGGACACCGCTCCT
>NW_022951863.1:0-224 GCF_012274545.1 Fukomys damarensis | reverse complement strand
GAGTGAAAGAGAAAGGATGCTGAAGAGAGGATGTGGTAAGAAATCTATTCCATCAAGAGAAACTTTTGGAGATTACCTTCTGCTCAACAGTGCAGCCACGTATCCTTACCCTGTATATAGTTTCCTAAGGGTCATCTAACAAATTATAAGAAGTTGAGTAACTTAAAATACCAGACTTTTAGTCTTCCAGTTTTTGAAGAGAAAGTCTGAAGTCAAGGTGTCAG
>NW_022951862.1:0-209 GCF_012274545.1 Fukomys damarensis | reverse complement strand
TCATCCAAACAATTCAAAATTGGTTCGCAAGCCTGTGTCAGCCTAGTCAGGGTCCTGATTTGTTGCATTACCCTAAATAGGCTATGAAGCAACAGTCATGTTAATGGCTGTCCTTAAATTAGTAATGACAAGCTACATATTTTTTGGTAGTGCACACATCATACTGGGATGTTGAAAGTAATTTTTCAGTTTTTTAAAAATTTGCATAA
>NW_022951861.1:0-213 GCF_012274545.1 Fukomys damarensis | reverse complement strand
ATATCCATCTATTCTGTTCTGTTTTTAATTTGAGTAGAATTTTTATATCAAACAAATTGGGAAATATTAATTTGTATTTGTCTAGTATAGTTTTTTTTTATTTTGGTTATATCGCCTTATTGCATCCAACAAATTGTGTCTATAATTAATGGGAAAAGAAGCATTTATGGAGTAACAGGTAACATTAATAACAGAAGATTTCAGAGTTAGATT
>NW_022951860.1:0-1124 GCF_012274545.1 Fukomys damarensis | reverse complement strand
AAAAAAAAAAACTTCAATGATCAGAGCACGAATTAATGAAATTGAAACCAGAAAAAGAAAAGAAAATATTTAATGAATTGAAGAGTTAGTTCTTTAAAAAAATAAACAAAATAGAGAAAGTCTTAGCCAATCATAATAGATTCTTAGATCCATGTAAAATTTCTTTTGTACATCTGTAATTATCTGTGAAGTCTTTGTCGCCACTCTCTCCTATAGTTCCTGACTTAACTTTAAATGTAAAATGACTTCACCCAAATGCAGATTTTATTACTCAATCTAAAATATTAACATATAAAATATAAGACAGGTGGAAAATCAATTACAATAACTTTGTTTCAGGTTTGTGACAATATTAAAATGTGTACATATTAAACTCAAAGACCACACATAGCATTTTGTTAGTGTCTTTGATCAGTTAAGACAGTAGTAGGTGTTGTTTTGATGTTAAGAGTTTTAGATCTTATTATTTCTTTAGACAAGCTTCACTAAATGTTTCTTCAGATATAGGGATTTTATTTTTTAGCAAACATTTTATTGATCATTCAACTTATGACAGGATTTTTTGAGGCTGGCATGAGATTATGCCTGCTTGCTACGGTAAAGGGGTAGCAAAAATATTTACATCAAATTCTGTTGGTTCAACAATGGTTTGCATATATCATTTTATTACTCAAATTAGTTTGGGTTGAAAGCAAGCAGGGAGCACTTATAAAAGATTGGAAAATATGGTGAGTTACAGCTCTCAGTTTATAAATTGTGTAGGCATAACTATTCCAGCTATATTCATCATCCAAGTATCAAAATGGCCATGCAGTCAACCATAAAGAAACGTTGGTCATTTTAAGAAGCTACGCACTGAGGTTTGAGAAACACTGGTGTTGGTTGGAGTTCTTTGTCAAATACCTGAAAGGAGAATGTGAGTTTTGTGATGTTTTTGAGTTACTCATTCAACAGGATTTTCTTAGATAGTGAAGTTACATGCAATATTGTATAGTGAGGTAATTATAAAGATGAATTATTTTTTTTTTGTTTTTTTTTAGTTCTCCTCTGCACAGTTTATTCACAATTTTTTTTTTATTGAGTTTATTGGTACATTTAGGGATACAGTACAGTTACATTCATTG
>NW_022951859.1:0-443 GCF_012274545.1 Fukomys damarensis | reverse complement strand
TTCATGAATGGACTCCATCCATAAATAGTTCTAAATCTGTGTTATATGAAAGAATTTCAAAATCATAATGAGGCAAGAAAAATTCCTGAGTAAGAGCATGTTAGCCATTAGAAAAGGAAGAATGTTGTGGGAGATACAGAGAGGGATAGAAACATATATACAAAAAGAAAGCTATCAGTCTAGAAATCAGTCTAGAAACAGAAATCAGTCTAAAAAGAAATCAATCTAAATAGAAAAATACTAAATGTTTTCAGCCAAAGATAAGTTCTAAATGTCACAAGGAACCATAATGATAAATGGATATCTTGAGGAAAAATCAACAGAATACTCAGTTCATTTTTTTAAGTTTGTTGGTACATTTTAGGTCTATAATACAGTTACATTTGTCATTGGGATCTTGTACCTTTGCGTGACTTATCTTGGTTATTTTTTCCCATTCCCCA
>NW_022951858.1:0-496 GCF_012274545.1 Fukomys damarensis | reverse complement strand
CAGTCAGAAAAAGGGAAGGTGAAGAAATATCAAAACTGTATCTCCCTGGCAACAGAGCTTTTAGTTTTCCACGACACTAGTGTTTTTTCACGGTTTAGAAGGGTATCGTTTTTAGTATGATGTCACCATAATTTAAAAAAAATAGAAAGGAAGAAAACATTTCAGTGTGCGTCACATGAACCAGTGTCAAATTCTACTGGAGAAAGAGTTGCAATCAAATGTACACATGTGCACCCATTGAGTTGTCATGGAAATTGTTCTTAATTTCCACAGCAAACACCCCACAAATACTCAGATTTCTCATGTTTCTGTACAACTCACTCAAAAGTACATATGCTGATGCTCCAAAAGGCTAAGGTCAAGACGCAATAGACCTACACAAATTCTAAAAGTATTTTCAAGGGCAAAAATATGCATAGATGGAATAGCATGTAGCTATCTGGTCTTGTTCACCTTTGCAGGACATGCCTAGAGAATTTTGCTTGGTGATGGTTAT
>NW_022951857.1:0-798 GCF_012274545.1 Fukomys damarensis | reverse complement strand
TGATCTTCAGTGACATCCAGGAGCAGCTCCCAACCAAGTGAATGGGATGCACTTTGCAGACAAGAGGCACCTGTTGCTCTTCTGATTGGTCAGAGGATCTTTTACTAAGGCTGTTGTCCAATGTCCTTTCTTTTCACAACATTCAGTGCCCCGCTGCCCTAACACTGGATACTTTGTTGTCAGAGAGACCACAACTGGCCAACTGTAAAATGACACATTCTGTCCCCATTTCACAGTGGAGAGGTCTCCTCTCCCTTCCTCTAGTGGCAGCTTCTACCATCTCTCCCTCACATCTCTCTACTGTGACCTTAAACTTATCTCTCTCAACCTACTTCCTACTGCCTACACCAGTGAGAAGGCAAGCAGCACATCCTTTAATAATAATCTTCCTCTTTCCTTAGTGTGGGGAGGAAATAGATTCTACATCCTTTGTTGGAGAGTCTAAAAGGAATAACAGAAGCAACAGCAGAATAACCCATAACAATGCCCACTACCACTTCAAAATCACTCCAAAGTGCAGATTTTCTTTAAGTTCACTTGATTGCATACCACCTGCTCTATTCAAGTGGTATCTGAGTGTATTATCTGGATCTTTAACATGCTTGTAATGCAGCTGGCTCACAATGACTTCATGACTTGCCTGGGCAAAGATGGATTAACTATAGGGTTTGATAACCAGAACGGATCTGGAGACATAGTAGTCAGTGTATGGGTATTGTTCAGAAAATTTCTGGCACTAAGCCTCTAGCACTCTGAACGATTCAGTCACTTTGGAAGGTCTGCTTTCATGGCAGAAAA